>NW_021202161.1:0-2719 GCF_002162155.2 Triticum dicoccoides
TATGGACTGTGCTGTCTGTTGCTGTCTGCATCATATGACCAAAATATTCTCTATCTAGTTCACATGAACTTGCCGGTGGGCATCCATACACGTATACATCCATCAGAATAAAGAATACTCCACTTTTCTTTCTTTTTGTAGCATAGCGTTTGCTTCTACTTCAGGGAAAAAGAAGAAGATGAATCGTTTGTGCGGTGGACTGAGATAGCTTAGATGCATGGATCAATCAAGTGAAGTGAGGCTGCAAGGTGTGGTGATGCTTGGATCGGCCACGCGCGGTACTCCAACGAGCTCTGGGTTGTGTGGACTGTCTCGCTTCGCTTTACGCAGAGGAAAAGGCGTGGGATTCCAGTGCTCCATGCATGGCTCCAGACTCTCCCACTGCCTCTTGCACTTTTCGCCGGCACCCAGAATGACATGTATCAGTGTTAGTTATTGGTTGATGCATCTTAATGTTGCTCCTTTTCCTGTGCTCCACACGTACTAGATAGATAGATCCTGAAAACGACTCTGCTGCCGGTGACATATTGATTTATGGATCAGAGTAGGTCACACCACAATTGGATTGATCGAGAGATATGCCCAACTTCCAATGACCATCAAGATACATATATGACTCCATGTCATTGATCATTGTGCGTGCATGATATACCAAACATGATTAAATTGACTGGTTAACGTCCTCATCTGATTTAATTGTGAAATTAATATATTCATCCACAACTATATAGGTTTATTGGCTGGCCTAGATTATTTTTGAATGATATATTGTTTTTATTTTTAAAAAAGAGGTTAATCCAGCTGCATGTTTACTCTTTTGCAGTTTTTCACTGGAGCTCGAGGAAAAGTGAAAAGGCAAAAGATGGTGCAAGAGCAATGACTTCAAAGAAATTTGATGATGTTCTTTAGTTGTGCTAGAGGTCTTTGTTGTCCATGTTTGGTTTCTTTGATCCGATGTAAAAAAAATTTATCTCATGACTAAAGTCATGTCGTTTTCTGAAAAATAAGTACGACGACTATGTAGACACATTCAATTGTCTTTTAAAAAAAAACTCAAATTTTAGTCATTTGCAATAAACATTACATCGTTTGTGAGCATTGGTACAATTTTACGGTGTGGCTCCTCGAACCATTCAGAAATTAAAGAAAAATCTAGCCAATCTAGCAATTTCGTGAGCAACTTTATTTGCTTCTATTACATTGCTCGAATCGAAATAGGAAAATCACAAGCTAAGTGAAAACAATCATTAATAATTGCAGCCGATGCCCTTGGCGATTGTCTCCTTCCTTCATGGCCTCAATCACCTCCATGTTATCCATGTTAATAATAATGCGGTTGAATCCTGTCCTTTGCACCAATGTTAGACCAAATTTTACGGCCAGAGCTTCACCCATCAATACATCCGAGCACGAATCTATCTTGCCATTTCCCCAGCAATAAATCTGCCCTTGTCATCTCTTAGGACTGCCCCCATTGTGCCACTAAGTAAGTCATGGTCAAAAGAAGCGTTAACGTTAAGTTTAACAAACCCCGCTGGAGGGCATAACTAGCCCCCTTTTTTCATGGAAACCTTTGGAGAGGAAGTGGTAACAAAATTGGCCGTAAGAGCCTGGATGCCCATAGAAATCTTGTGTGCATTTTGAGTAGTCTCCTTGTGAACCAATTTATGTCTTTCACACCACAAGTACCACGCTGATATGGCGATCATTTTACGTACATTCTGGTTGCCCATAATGCACAACTCCTGAGTTGGCAGTAAAAGTAAATATTCTAAAACCGCCTCTCCCACACGATCTACTTCACAAGCTTTGTCGATAATATCATTCTTCCCCAGCCTTCTCCGAAATTCTCTTACTCTGTTGCATAGAAATAGCAAATGCTTTGTGTCTTGTGGTCCAGACGAGCAGACATGGCAAATGGGCGAGACTTTCACATGTATATTGCCTAGCGCAACACGGCACAGGAGAGTGTCGTGTAGGGTATGTCAAATAAATATTTTTACCTTTGCCAGAAAAGAAAGTTTCCGTATCGTACAGTAAATAGGATTAACTATGGTATACCCATCCCATTGGTATGTCGCGGTTTATTTCCACGTTGATAGTCCCATTCCACAAGATAAGCAGACCGAACCGAAAACATACGTTTTTTGTGAAATTCCAAACGACGAAATCTAGCAAATCATGTTGCGAGTTAGGGACCGAGAGTACTCGTTGAACATCAATAGGCCACAGGGTTTGTTGGAGCAGATATTCATCCCAAGTATTAAGAACTTGGTTAATCAAATCTGCTATCTTAGATAACAACTGACCCCCACTAGGGGGTAATAATTTTTCAATTTGCACAATATATAATCCAAGCATCCTCCCAAATATTAATATTCAGATCATTCCTCACTCAAAAAACAGCCACTTTTTAGAGAACTCACACCCGCCATAATACTTTGTCAGGTGAAAGGAGAACCCTTCTAGGGTATTATCTATTTGAAAACCCATTCCTCCTTGATTCTTGGGTACAAATATTTTCCATCAAGCCAACCAATGCATCCTCCTCTGGTTTTTCTCGTCTGCTGACCAGAAATACTTAATTGATTGTATTGTTAAGAAAATTAGTAGTTGGAAGGAAAAACATCTTTCAGTCGGAGGAAAGAAAATTCTTCTCAAAGTTGTTGTTCAAGCCATACCCACTATGCAATGTCGGTCTTTAAAATTCCTAAAATGA
>NW_021202162.1:0-1318 GCF_002162155.2 Triticum dicoccoides
CAATCATGGAAATCCCTCCAGGGCCCAAAACGGTGAGTAATAGTGCACGAAACGGACCAGAATTGGCCGAAATTGAGAGTGTCGATAACCACATGTAAACGCACCCCGAGGTTCAACAATCGTGGAAATCACTTCGGGACCCCAAAACTAAGTATAGTCCAAGAAACGGGCCAGAACAGACCCAAACTATGAGTGTTGACGACGAACACATAGCACTCCTTGGGGTTCGACAACCATGGAAAGCGTTTTGGGACCCCAAAACGGTGAGTAATAGTCCATGAAAGAGCCCAGAATCGGACAAACCTAGGATTATTGATGACCGACACGTAAATGCACTCAGGGGTTCGTTAATCGTGGAAATCACTCCAGGACCCCAAAATAGTGAGTAATAGTCCACGAAACGGGTCAGAATCGGCCAAAACTGCGAGTGTTGACGAACGACACGTAAGCGCACCTTGGGGTTGAACGACTGTAGAAATCGCTTGGGGACCCCAAAACAGTGAGTAATAGTGCACGAAACGGGTCAGAATTGGCCAAAACTGTGAGTGTTGCCGACGGACACGTAAATGCACTCCTGGGATCGTCAATCATGAAAATCCCTCCGGGACCCAAAACGGTGAGTAATAGTGCACGAAACGGACCAGAATTGGCCGAAATTGAGAGTGTTGATGACCACATGTAAACGCACCCCGAGGTTCAACAATCATGGAAATCACTTCGGGACCCAAAAACTAAGTATAGTCCAAGAAACGGGCCAGAACAGACCCAAACTATGAGTGTTCACGACCAACACATAGCACTCCTTGGGGTTCGACAACCATGGAAAGCGTTTTGGGACCCCAAAACGGTGAGTAATAGTCCATGAAAGAGCCCAGAATCGGACAAACCTAGGATTATTGATGACCGACATGTAAATGCACTCAGGGGTTCGTTAATCGTGGAAATCACTCCAGGACCCCAAAATAGTGAGTAATAGTCCACGAAACGGGTCAGAATCGGCCAAAACTGCGAGTGTTGACGAACGGCACGTAAGCACACCTTGGGGTTGAACGACTGTAGAAATCGCTTGGGGACCCCAAAACAGTGAGTAATAGTGCACGAAACGGGTCAGAATTGGCCAAAACTGTGAGTGTTGCCGACGGACACGTAAATGCACTCCTGGGATCGTCAATCATGAAAATCCCTCCGGGACCCAAAACGGTGAGTAATAGTGCACGAAACGGACCAGAATTGGCCGAAATTGAGAGTGTTGATGACCACATGTAAACGCACCCCGAGGTTCAACAATCATGGAAATCACTTCGGGACCCAAAAACTA
>NW_021202163.1:0-1476 GCF_002162155.2 Triticum dicoccoides
AAAAAAAAATTAGGGTTAGTTCATCATATCCGAACCTATCTGAGCCTTTGCATAATCTTTTTAGGGTTTTGCTTTGTTGAATTTGCGGTTGCATCGTCGGTCTAGTTGCTGGTCTTAGAGTCTAGTCTTTTAGAGTTTCGAGTTCTGGTCATAAGTTGTCACGCCGCCGCCGCACCATCATCATCGTCCCTGCCATCTACCACCACCGCTCCGAATCCGTATCCATATACCACCACCAATCCGTGCCCATATACCACCACCGATCCATATCCATATACTACCACCGCTACCACCACCGCTGCCATATACCACCACCATATATCCACCACCAATCCGAGTTCCTTGCTTATTAGGTTTGTTTTCGGGATCCATCTAGATTCCGATTCGTGTTTCCTTGCCGGAGTCGGGTAGCCACGCTCCGTTTAGGCCCAAAATTTTTCGAAAACGCATTTTTCGAAAAAAAATCTGGCTATCCTATTTTTAGGTGTTTCTGAGTGTTTTGAGACAGGTGCCATTATAGGAAGTTTTTTTTGACCCGTTTCCAGTTTTTGGGTCTGGGCAGTCGAAAAAAAAAATTGGTCGAAAAATTTCGTGCCCATCCTGTCAGTTTGAGCTAGGAAGAGTTTTGAGACACTCGTCATTATAGTGATTTTTCGCAAAAAAAAAAGCAGCGCAAAAAAAAAGAGCGCAAAAAGAAAAGAGCGAAAAAAAATTCAGAGTGTGCTTTTCCCTTGTTTACGTGCCGCGCCGTGATTTTGTTGGTGTTCTAGGCTCGCGTCTCTAGCACAGTCTAGCCTAGGACCAGCACAGTACCATCGTTGAGCGTTTATTCAACTTTGCATCTCTGAATTGATTATTGCTGACCCTTTTTGCTACCATAGTATAAGCCTTCCCAGCTCCACATACATCTACGTCGTGCGTTTGACTCTCCCTGGTAATCGCTCTATCCAAGCTTTGAGAGTTTTGACTACAACGGTTGCCGATCACCGCCTGTTGCTGGGTAAGAACTGGTAAGAATTTGAGTTTTTCTTGACGGATTTGTGACACCCACCACCACCACTTGTTCGTAGTCTGTAGGATCATATTCTTGTGTTGTTTCTATTGCTGCTAACCATGCCAGGATCACAAGCCGACGAGATTGACTGGGAGAATTTATCGAACAAGGAGCTTCATGATAAGTTTCAGCAAATGATGACTGAACAGGTGCAAGATGTGCTGAACAATTTTGAAGAGGCCATGGAGAAGATCACTGGCCTTGAGAAGACGTTCGAAACAAAGCTCGATAACAGATTTAATGAATTGCTCGCGCGTCTTCCACCACCACCACCCGCTGCACCTAACGCACCTCTCCAACAACAACAACAACGACTACCTCCACGTCGCGAAATAGACCTTCGCCGAGCGAGCCGTGTTCCTCTTGCGTTTGGCCAAACTGTTGGTGCTGCTGTTGATACTTCTGTGGCTCCTGCTACTGCT
>NW_021202164.1:0-1633 GCF_002162155.2 Triticum dicoccoides
TGTTATCTTTGCAAGTCTCTTTGAATTATTACTTTGGTTTGGCCTACTAGATTGACCTATCTTGCAATGGGAGAAGTGCTTAGCTTTAGGTTCAATCTTGCGGTGTCCTTTCCCAGTGACAGTAGGGGCAGCAGGGCACGTATTCTATTGTTGCTATCGAGGATAAAAAGATGGGGTTTATGTCATATTGCTTGAGTTTATGCCTCTACATCATGTCATCTTGCCTAATGTGTTACTCTGTTCTTATGAACTTAATACTCTAGATGCATGCTGGATAGCGGTCGATGTGTGGAGTAATAGTAGTAGATGTAGAGTCATTTCGGTCTACTTGTCACGGATGTGATGCCTATATACATGATCATGCCTAGATATTCTCATAATTATGCACTTTTCTATCAATTGCTCGATAGTAATTTGTTTACCCACTGTAATACTTATGCTATCTTGAGAGAAGCCACTAGTGAAACCTATGGCCCCCGGGTCTATCTTCTATCATATAAGTTTCCCATCTATTTTACTTTCAATCTATATCATAAAAATACCAAAAATATTTATCTTATTATCTCTATCGGATCTCACTCTCATAAGTGACCGTGAAGGGATTGACAACCCCTTTATCGCGTTGGTTGCGAGGTTCTTATTTGTTTGTGTAGCTGCGAGGTGACTTGCGTGTAGTCTCCAACTGGATTGATACCTTGGTTCTCAAAAACTGAAGGAAATACTTACGCTACTTTGCTGCATCACCCTTTCCTCTTCACGGGAAAACCAACGCAGTGCTCAAGAGGTAGCAGAGGACGCCCTCTTTTTCCCTTTGAGAGGAGGGTTATCTTCTTCCTCCTCCAACTCGTCCTCGTTTTCGTCCCCCTCGTGAGAGGAGGGAGCCTCGGTCCCTCCGGACATAGCGTCCGAGGTACCTTCGTGGTGGAGGCCACTTTTGGCCTCCTTATTCTTCTTATTCTTGTTCTTCTTTACCGGCACCTGGTATGGCGCCGGGACCAGCATCCTCATTAGGATAGGATCGGCTGAGCCTTCGGGAAGGGGGGCCAAACACCTGATCCGCTCCGCCTTCTTTGTCCAGACCTGTTTAAAGGATGGAATGGTTAGTGTGTCCCCTTGGATTAACAAACCAAGCTATAGGCGGAAGCTTAGCCCTTACCAGGGGGGCCGGATGGTTGCAGTCAAGACCAACGTCTTCGAACGTCTCCGGCCACGACTTTGGAGATTTAAAAAGCAATTTCTAGATCTCTTTGTGCATCGTGCCGAAGAGTTTTTGCAGAGTTCGCGGCCCTTCCGGATTAAACTCCCACAGACGGAGAGGTCGTCGCTGGCAGGGAAAGATTCGGCGGATGAGCATCACCTGAATCACGTTGGTGAGGCGAGTATTCTTTTCTATGATACTTTTGATGCACTTTTGCAGCATCAGCACCTCATCGGACAATCCCCAGTCTAGACCCTTGTTGGCCCATGGCGCGAGTCGTAGAGGGGATCCGGATCTAAATGCAGGAGTGGCCGCCCACTTGGTCCGCGGGGTTCGGTGATATTAAACCACTCCTGCTGCCATGTCTTGACGGTATCCACAAAGGCCCCTTTAGGCCATATAGCGTGAGTAAGCTTGCTCACCATGGCCCTGCCG
>NW_021202165.1:0-1172 GCF_002162155.2 Triticum dicoccoides
AGAAAAGTTAGTTCGCCCCAATGCTTGTCGATCCTGCACTTCACGTTCAGCTTTACAAGCAAGATGGAATAAACGAGTGATATTAGTATACTCCTTATAGTCTAGAATGGTCTGAATCTCTCTATTTAATCCACCTAGAAAACGTGCAAGCATAGCTTCATTCTCCTCAACAATACCACATCTAATCATGCCAGTTTGTAATTCCTGATAATATTCTTCTACAGAATTTTTCCCTTGTCTTAAACGCTGCAATTTTTGAAGCAATTCACGTTGATAATATGGTGGAACCCAACGCGTACGCATAGCAGTTTTCAAAGCAGCCCAAGTAGTTGGAATAGGATATAATCTACAATGTTCAGACCACCATACACATGCAAAACTAGTGAAAGCACAAACGGCAGCAACAACTCGTCTCTCCTCAGGATATTGTAAACATGTAAATCGCTGTTCAGTTTCTAACTCCCAAGTAAGATATATATCAGGAACATATCTACCCTCAAATGGTGGAATATTCAATTTCAGTTTAGGAATATGGACATCATCTCGTACCTGAGGTGGTGGTGCAGGCCTACCATTACGAATATATACCTGAGGTCGACCTGCTGGTGGTGGTACAGGTGGCTGCACATAGTGTTGATTTTGATAAACCTCATCCTCATAATCTCCTACATAGTCATCCTCCTCCGCATCAGCAGCAGGAGCCACAGAAGTATCAACAGCAGCACCAACAGTTTGGCCAAACGCAAGAGGAACACGGCTTGCTCGGCGGAGGTCTGCTTCGCTACATGGAGGTAGTCGTTGTTGTTGTTGTTGGAGAGGTGCGTTAGGTGCAGCGGGTGGTGGTGGTGGAAGACGCGCGAGCAATTCATTAAACTTGTTATCGAGCTTTGTTTCGAACGTCTTCTCAAAGCCAGTGATCTTCTCCATGGCCTCTTCAAAATTGTTCAGCACATCTTGCACCTGTTCAGTCATCATTTGCTGAAACTTATCATGAAGCTCCTTGTTCGATAAATTCTCCCAGTCAATCTCGTCGGCTTGTGATCCTGGCATGGTTAGCAGCAATAGAAACACACAAGAATATGATCCTACAGACTACGAACAAGTGGTGGTGGTGGGTGTCACAAATCCGTCAAGCAAATCTCAAATTCTTACCAGTTCTTACCCAGCAGCAG
>NW_021202166.1:0-957 GCF_002162155.2 Triticum dicoccoides
ACTAATTAATAACACGTGATCCTGATAAAAAGAAGAGATAGCCTAGTTTCTTAACCCCGTAGGAAAGATAAGATGACTCAGATCAGAAGGGCATGAGGTATAAGGAGTAAAAAGAGCCTTACGTTCCATCCCACAATCAATTCCCTTATATAACTAAAGAATTTCTAGACTCAACTTCGACCAGTTTGGCTTAGTAATCCTACAGGCAGTCAAGCTCTGATACCAACGCTGTCAGGACCCCGACTCAATGCCACATCGATCTAGCATGTAACACCTCATATCACTTTGCGGCCTCACGCACGGTATTCCCACGGGTGTCGCCTTACCTTTGCCCGGGACCGTTTGCGCCTTTTGGCACACGTATATGACAGTGTCGCTAGCATCCATATGATAAGGAGTCCGGGCTGACATGGCTAGTCGTAAACCCAAAGCGGCACAGACTTACAGGGACAAGCATCCATGACCCAGCATCGAACGTGTCGGTCATCAGCGAGTGAATCCAGGTTGTAGCACTGGGCTAGCAGGACTCCGGTGAACCGGGCTGTAGCGGGCTAACAGGACTCCGGTATTCACCGCGTGACATTTCCCCGAAGGGACAGACACAGGAACGAAGAAGGACACATGCCAGCCAGCCTAAGTGTTCCGGAGCAGTAGCAAGCTACCATGGCTCGGTGGAAACACTAGGAGACATTTCCCCGTAAGAGAGGCTACTAAAGATAAACAACTAGATGGTCAGATCCCACACATACCAAGCATTTCAATAACATACACACAATATGCTCGATATGTGCAAATACAACATGGCATCACAACATGACTCTATGACTCAAGTAATCTATTCAATAGGCTCCGAGGAGCGAGATATTACAAACATGGGTCTCATGACCCAACATTCAGAGCATACAAATCAAGCACAAGCGGAAGCTATCATGTCTGAGTACAGACATCTATAAATGA
>NW_021202167.1:0-1147 GCF_002162155.2 Triticum dicoccoides
ATTGACATGACCCATTCCATTAGCTTAGCACCTGATCGTTTAGTATGTTGCTATTGCTTTCTTCATGACTTATACATGTTCCTATGACTATGAGATTATGCAACTCCCGTTTGCCGGAGGAACACTTTGGGTGCTACCAAACGTCACAACGTAAATGGGTGATTATAAAGGAGCATTACAGGTGTCTCCAAAGGTAGATGTTGGGTTGGCGTATTTCGAGATTAGGATTTGTCACTCCGATTGTCGGAGAGGTATCTCTGGGCCCTCTCGGTAATGCACATCACATAAGCCTTGCAAGCACTGCAACTAATATGTTAGTTGTGAGATGATGTATTACGGAACGAGTAAAGAGACTTGCCGGTAACGAGATTGAACTAGGTATTGGATACCGACGATCAAATCTCGGGCAAGTAACATACCGATGACAAAGGGAACAACGTATGTCGTTATGTGGTCTGACCGATAAAGATCTTCGTAGAATATGTAGGAGCCAATATGGGCATCCAGGTCCCGCTATTGGTTATTGACTGGAGACGTGTCTCGGTCATGTCTACATTGTTCTCGAACCCGTAGGGTCCGCACGCTTAAGGTTTCGATGACAGTTATATTATGAGTTTATGAGTTTTGATGTACCGAAGGAGTTCGGAGTCCCGGATGAGATCGGGGACATGACGAGGAGTCTCCAAATGGTCGAGACGTAAATATCGATATATTGGACGACTATATTCGGAGTTCGGAAAGGTTCCGAGTGATTCGGGTATTTTCGGGAGTACCGGGGAGTTACGGGAATACGGGGAAGAGTATTGGGCCTTGATGGGCTTTAGTGGGAAGAGGAGAAAAAGGCTGCGCCCCCCCTCCCCTCTAGTCCGAATTGGACTAGGGAAAAGGGGGCCGGCCACCTCTCCTTCTCCTCCTATTCCTTCTCCCTTCCTCCCCTCTTGGTGGACTCCTACTAGGACTTGGAGTCCTAGTAGGACTCCCTATCCTGGCCGCACCTTTGCCTTGGCCGGCCTCCTCCTCCTCCATCCTTTATATACGGAGGCAGGGGCACCTCTAAACACACAAGTTGACACAAGTTGATCCACGTGATCGATTCCTTAGCCGTGTGCGGTGCCCCCTGCCACCATATTCCTCGATAATACTGTAG
>NW_021202168.1:0-1176 GCF_002162155.2 Triticum dicoccoides
CATCATCGTGTCTTCATGAAGTTGTCACGCCAACGACTACTTCTACTTCTATGACTAACGCGTTTAGCAATAAAGTAAAGTAGTTTACATGGCGTTCTTCAATGACACGCAGGTCATACAATAAATAAAGACAACTCCTATGGCTCCTGCCGGTTGTCATACTCATCGACATGCAAGTCGTGAATCCTATTACAAGAACATGATCAATCTCATACATCACATATTATTCACCACATTCTTGTTGGCCATATCACATCACAAAGCATACCCTGCAAAAACAAGTTAGACGTCCTCTAATTGTTGTTTGCATGTTTTACGTGGCTGCTATGGGTTTCTAGCAAGAACGTTTCTTACCTACGCAAAACCACAACGTGATATGCCAATTGCTATTTACCCTTCATAAGGACCCTTTTCATCGAATCCGTTCCGACTAAAGTGGGAGAGACTGGCACCCGCTAGCCACCTTATGCACCAAGTGCATGTCAATCGGTGGAACCTGTCTCACGTAAGAGTACTTGTAAGGTCGGTCCGGGCCGCTTCATCCCACAATACCGTCGAAACAAGATTGGACTAGTAACGGTAAGCATATTGAACAAAATCAACGCCCACAACTACTTTGTGTTCTACTCGTGCAAAGAATCTACGCAATAGACCTAGCTCATGATGCCACTGTTGGGTAACGTAGCAGAAATTCAAAATTTTCCTACGTGTCACCAAGATCTATCTATGGAGAGACCAGCAACGAGTAGAAAGAGAGTGCATCTACATACCCTTGTAGATCGCTAAGCGGAAGCGTTCAAGTGAACGGGGTTGAAGGAGTCGTTCTCGTCGTGATTCAAATCACCGATGATCAAGTGCCGAACGCACGGCACCTCCGCGTTCAACACACGTACAGCCCGGTGACGTCTCCCACGCCTTGATCCAGCAAGGAGAGAGGGAGATGTTGAGGAAGACTCCATCCAACAGCAGCACAACGGCGTGGTGGTGGTGGAGGAGCGTGGCAATCCTGCAGGGCTTCGCCAAGCACCGCGGGAGAGGAGGAAGACTTGGGAGACGGGAAGGGCTGCGCCAGAACTTCGTGTGAAGCTCCCATGCGTCTCCCCACTATATATAGGGGTGGAGGGGCTGGTTTCTTGCCCTCCAAGTCCATTGGGGCGTTGGCCAAGGTGGGAGGAA
>NW_021202169.1:0-951 GCF_002162155.2 Triticum dicoccoides
GAAGAGATCGTGGTGATACTATGCGAGCTTGAGATGTACTTCCCGCCCGCATTCTTCGACGTTATAGTGCATCTGCTGGTCCATATAGTGGAGGATATCATCCAACTCGGGCCGACGTTCCTGCACAGCATGATGCCGTTCGAAAGGATGAATGGTGTCATCAAAGGATACGTTCGCAACATGTCACGTCCAGAAGGAAGCATAGCCAGGGGCTTTCTGACCGAAGAGTGCATCTCCTACTGCACGAATTATCTAGGCATCGAGAACCCCGTTGGTCTGCCCATCAACAGGCACCTCGGCAGGCTCGCTGGATGGGGTCACCGTGAGGGTCGCCGCGAAATGCATGTCGACTTCGAGGGTCGACTCGCCGACTTTGAAAGAGCAAACCTAGTCACGCTACAACACATAGACGTGGTCGATCCTTGGGTGGTAGAGCACAAAACCTTTATTAAAAAGACGTACAATGACCGAGGCCAACAGAGGACAGACGGAGATACACTCAAAGAGCACAACTCATGTTTCACGCGTTGGTTCAAGCATAAGCTTCTGTCGTACCCTTTACATGAGGATTCTTCCGCGGAAGAACAACTCATATTCGCCTTGTCACAGGGCGCCGAGCACAACCTGATGACCTATGAGGCGTACGATATCAACGGCTACACATTCTACACCGAGGCCAAGGACATGAAGAGCGATGGTTATCAGAACTCCGGGGTAACGATGGAATCCTACACCGGTAACGACAAGGACAGATACTACGGAAGGATCGAGGAGATCTGGGAGCTGAGCTATGCTGGAGAGAAGGTCCCGATGTTCCGTGTCAGATGGGCCAAGAACGTCATAAAAGAAGACCGGTATTTCACCACCATGGTTATACCCGAAGCCAAATCCAAGACCGCGGGCGCAAACGTCACCGCGAAAAATGAGCCATGGGTACTGGCTTCCCAAGTG
>NW_021202170.1:0-945 GCF_002162155.2 Triticum dicoccoides
TGCCTGAGTTGTAAGGTACGAAGTTAAGACTTAAAGCTCGACCACGGCAGAATAGAGAGAAAGGACGAAGGTCGTCCCCTATGCTTAAGACGTAGGCTCTTCAGTATGCTATGCTGTGTACCGCACCTGAAGTGTGCCTTGCCATGAGTCAGTCAAGGGGTACAAGAGTGATCCAAGAATGGCTCACAGGACAGCGGTCAAAGTTATCCTTAGTAACTAGTGGACTAAGGAATTTTCTCGATTATGGAGGTGGTAAAAGAGTTCGTCGTAAAGGTTACGACGATGCAAGCTTGAAACCTATCCGGATAGCTCTGAGTAGAGAGACCGGATACATATAATGGAGCAATAATTTAGAATAGCTCCAAGTAGAACAGTTGTTTGGAATAGCTCCAAATAGAGCGTGGTAGCTGCATCTAGGAGATGACATAGAGATTTGTAAAGCACACACAGATCTGAAAGGTTCAGACCCGTTGACTAAAACCTCTCTCACAAGCAACATGATCAAACATAAAACTCATTGAGTGTTAATCATATAGTGATGTGAACTAGACTACTGACTCTAGTAAACTCTTGGGTATTAGTCACATGGCGATGTGACCTGTGAGTGTTAATCACATGGCGATGTGAACTAGATTATTGACTCTAGTGCAAGTGGGAGACTGTTGGAAATATGCCCTAGAGGCAATAATAAAAGTATTATTATTATATTTCCTTGTTCATGATAATTGTCTTTTATTCATGCTATAACTGTATTATCCGGAAATCGTAATACACGTGTGAATACATAGACCACAATATGTCCCTAGTGAGCCTCTAGTTGACTAGCTCGTTGTGATCAACAGATAGTCATGGTTTCCTGGCTATGGACATTGGATGTCGTTGATAACGGGATCACATCATTAGGAGAATGATGTGATGGACAAGACCCAATCCTAAGACTAGCAC
>NW_021202171.1:0-3430 GCF_002162155.2 Triticum dicoccoides
CACCTTTCCGGTGAACCGGTAAGTACCCTGTACGAAACACTTCCGGTCTCCGAGTACCATCGTCCTATATATCAATCTTTACCTCTTGACCATTTCGATACTCCTCATCATGTCCGTGATCTCATCCGGGACTCCGAACAACATTCAGTCACCAGACCACATAACTCATATAATACTGTATCGTTAACAAACGTTAAGCGTGCGGACCCGACGGGTTTGAGAACTATGTAGACATGACCGAGACACCTCTCCAGTGGATAACCAATAGCGGAACCTGGATGCCCATATTGGCTCCTACATACTCTATGAAGATCTTTATCGGTCGAACCGTTATGACAACATACATAATTCCCTTTGTCCATCAGTATGTCACTTGCCCGAGATTCGATCGTCGGTATCTCTATACCTAGTTCAATCTCGTTACTGGCAAGTCTCTTTACTCGTCTCGTAATACATCACCTCGTGACTAAGTCCTTAGTAATTTGCTTGAAAGCTTATGATGTGTATTACCGAGAGGGCCCAGAGATACCTCTCTGATACACGGAGTGACAAATCCTAATCTCGATCTATGCCAACTCAACAAACACCTTTGGAGATACCTATAAATCATCTTTATGATTACCCAGTTACGTTGTGACGTTTCATAGCACATAAGGTATTCTTTCGGTATCCGGGAGGTGCATAATCTCATAGTCGAAGGAATATGTATCTGGCATGAAGAAAGCAATAGCAATAAAACTGAACGATCATTATGCTAAGCTAATGGATGGGTCATGTCCATCACATCATTCTCCTAATGATGTGATACCGTTATCAAATGACAACTAATGTCCATGGTTAGGAAAACCTTAACCATCTTTGATCAACGAGCTAGTCTAGTAGAGGCTTACTACGAACACAGTGTTTGTTTATGTATTCACACATGTATTGAAGTTTCCGATCAATACAATTCTAGCATGAATAATAAACCTTTATCATGAATAAAGAAATATAAAATAACAATTTTATTATTGCCTCTAGGCGCATATTTCCTTCACACATATCTTTCTATTAGGCCTGGTGGGAGGAGTTCCTTACGGGAAAGAAAATCAATGTTGACAGACCTGTGCTAATCACAATAAGGAAGAGCGGCCTCAACAACCGCATTTAGAAATAAGGTCCAAGACACGGATATGTAAGCCAATGAAGTGGTAGCTAGCTAGTTTGTTAAGATGGGTGTGATACATTGATGTTTGCTTTGTTAAGTGGAACAAATATGGAGCTTTGTCATCTGATTTCAAAATTGATAAAATATGGTTTAGTTATGTTAAGAATTATATAACTATGTCAATTTAATCTTTAGAAGTCACGTGTATAAACACTGCCATGCCGGAGCTGTGGCACCCGTCACTGGCGAACTAGTTAGCAGTGGCGGCCACTCTGTCCGCCACAACTGACATTTTAGCAATGTCGGGAGGTCAATGATGGAACACGGCGTTCCCGTGGGCCGACCTAGCGCCAACGCTCATCGACCTTGCCGGCCCCGACGACGATGACGAGGACGTCTAGGGCAGTGTGCCGCCTTGTAGTTTACTTTTATTTTAATGTCAATTAATGTAAATGTGGGTGCGTGGACTCCCGCCGGCCTTCATAGCCGACTTTAATGTTTAATTAATATTTATTTTTATTTTCAAAATATTTGTATTCTTCTTTTTTTGCGCACCGTAAAAATTGGTCGGGCTAACGTTGGGCGCATGCGCCGACCCAAACGCGGAAGTAGACGTTGGTGTTCGCCGGGCCAACTCAAACAGACAAAAAAGAACAAAGTCGCAGTCCATTTGGGTCGGCGCGTTGGAGCTGTTCTAAGATATTGATAGGAACGGGCGTTTGAGCCTGTTCCTTGTGTCTCGAAAAAAAGTTAGCAAATAGCAATCGTTCTCCAATGGCTGCACGTCACTTCATCATGTGCGTGTGGCGTGCAAGGTAGAGAAAGCGCGTAAACAGATAAGTAACATGCCTGCCAGCTGGCTGCTTTGCGGGACCCAATGGTCAGTGTCTCAAGATCAGCTACTTAAGACGCCTGCCTGCCTGCCTGCCCGGCCACCCCAAAGTCAAGTTGAGAGTGTGCAAACCTGAATAGAATACCAATCCTCCTCCCTTCTTCACCCAACCTCTCTCCCATGGCAATGGCCATCATCGAAGCGGGGCGGCGGCCCTGGTGAGGTCTGCGGAGGCGGCGGCCGGCCGAGGCCATGGGGATGGGTCGGCGGTTGGGTGTGGTGACGAGCATCTCGGTGTCTCCATCCGCGTGGGGGAGACCGAGTCGTTGTGGAGGTAGGTGAGGAAGCGGTGGCCAGCGAGCTGCAACCCGGTGTGGTTGTGGGTCTTGTGGCACGCCTGGCGCCGGCGATGTGCCCCGCAGTTGGGCGAGTGTGCTGCTGCTGCCGGCGGGCTCACCTTCTTCATCATCACATTCACACCCGTACCGTGTAGGCCTGGAAGCTCTTCTGGCTTGGCATCGGGAAGATATCGCATCACCATTATATTCCTCCTTGTTGTTCATGATGTTGCAAATTTCTGCAAGGCATCGGGAAGTATCACCCGTTCGCATTACAATTATTTTTCCTGAGATATGTCGGTTGTTATAAGTTTGTTTATTATTCTGCTGATCCAGGTTTGCGTCTGCCTATAATTACGCAGAATAGCTGCCTGCTGTAGAGTGGCTGAAGGTGAAGGAGTAGCAGCTGCTCAGGAGGAATGCGGTGGAGATGCTTTGGGGATTCGGTACGCAGGAGCACACTGATTGATTTTGGTACAAAGGAAGTTGATATGGTGCTAGTACTTTTTTTTTGCGCCAAAGTGGCGCATCCACACAAATAGCAGCGGAAATGAATGCAAGCCTTTGGTTCCTAGGTGTTGACTCTGTTAATACTCATATATCAAGTAGCTGCAGCGCATGGGTGTGTGTTTTTGCTGACATTGTAGCACACCGACGCCTCATTATGATTGGATGGAGGTATAAAATCATATGCTTCAGCTGCTATGGGAACAAATTTATGGCCTTTGCATCCCAACATGTATGGATCTGGCTGTAAAGAGGAAAGTAGCGTTTTATTGCTTGGATTGGGATTGGAGGTTCACCGTCACATTGCCTTTCAGGTCTCATGGAATTAGAGTGTAGCCTCCGTTTTGTCCTTAATGTCTCCTCTGTTACCTGAGGGAGGGAGGGAGGGAACTTCTGGTTCTGAACTTGTTCGTTCCTTGAGCTTTTCCATTACTATCTGTGACGCCTCTTCGTCAGTTAGCACTTGGATAGGGATAGCTTCAGGCCCATCCCATTCCCTTGATGCCTCTTTCCTTGTTCTTTTCTGACACTAGGTTACAACAATTTAGTCAGGATCTGCATGGTGTGCAGTGGAATGACACTAGGCCTAAGAATAGGAATGAACAA
>NW_021202172.1:0-3430 GCF_002162155.2 Triticum dicoccoides
CACCTTTCCGGTGAACCGGTAAGTACCCTGTACGAAACACTTCCGGTCTCCGAGTACCATCGTCCTATATATCAATCTTTACCTCTTGACCATTTCGATACTCCTCATCATGTCCGTGATCTCATCCGGGACTCCGAACAACATTCAGTCACCAGACCACATAACTCATATAATACTGTATCGTTAACAAACGTTAAGCGTGCGGACCCGACGGGTTTGAGAACTATGTAGACATGACCGAGACACCTCTCCAGTGGATAACCAATAGCGGAACCTGGATGCCCATATTGGCTCCTACATACTCTATGAAGATCTTTATCGGTCGAACCGTTATGACAACATACATAATTCCCTTTGTCCATCAGTATGTCACTTGCCCGAGATTCGATCGTCGGTATCTCTATACCTAGTTCAATCTCGTTACTGGCAAGTCTCTTTACTCGTCTCGTAATACATCACCTCGTGACTAAGTCCTTAGTAATTTGCTTGAAAGCTTATGATGTGTATTACCGAGAGGGCCCAGAGATACCTCTCTGATACACGGAGTGACAAATCCTAATCTCGATCTATGCCAACTCAACAAACACCTTTGGAGATACCTATAAATCATCTTTATGATTACCCAGTTACGTTGTGACGTTTCATAGCACATAAGGTATTCTTTCGGTATCCGGGAGGTGCATAATCTCATAGTCGAAGGAATATGTATCTGGCATGAAGAAAGCAATAGCAATAAAACTGAACGATCATTATGCTAAGCTAACGGATGGGTCATGTCCATCACATCATTCTCCTAATGATGTGATACCGTTATCAAATGACAACTAATGTCCATGGTTAGGAAAACCTTAACCATCTTTGATCAACGAGCTAGTCTAGTAGAGGCTTACTACGAACACAGTGTTTGTTTATGTATTCACACATGTATTGAAGTTTCCGATCAATACAATTCTAGCATGAATAATAAACCTTTATCATGAATAAAGAAATATAAAATAACAATTTTATTATTGCCTCTAGGCGCATATTTCCTTCACACATATCCTTCTATTAGGCCTGGTGGGAGGAGTTCCTTACGGGAAAGAAAATCAATGTTGACAGACCTGTGCTAATCACAATAAGGAAGAGCGGCCTCAACAACCGCATTTAGAAATAAGGTCCAAGACACGGATATGTAAGCCAATGAAGTGGTAGCTAGCTAGTTTGTTAAGATGGGTGTGATACATTGATGTTTGCTTTGTTAAGTGGAACAAATATGGAGCTTTGTCATCTGATTTCAAAATTGATAAAATATGGTTTAGTTATGTTAAGAATTATATAACTATGTCAATTTAATCTTTAGAAGTCACGTGTATAAACACTGCCATGCCGGAGCTGTGGCACCCGTCACTGGCGAACTAGTTAGCAGTGGCGGCCACTCTGTCCGCCACAACTGACATTTTAGCAATGTCGGGAGGTCAATGATGGAACACGGCGTTCCCGTGGGCCGACCTAGCGCCAACGCTCATCGACCTTGCCGGCCCCGACGACGATGACGAGGACGTCTAGGGCAGTGTGCCGCCTTGTAGTTTACTTTTATTTTAATGTCAATTAATGTAAATGTGGGTGCGTGGACTCCCGCCAGCCTTCATAGCCGACTTTAATGTTTAATTAATATTTATTTTTATTTTCAAAATATTTGTATTCTTCTTTTTTTGCGCACCGTAAAAATTGGTCGGGCTAACGTTGGGCGCATGCGCCGACCCAAACGCGGAAGTAGACGTTGATGTTCGCCGGGCCAACTCAAACAGACAAAAAAGAACAAAGTCGCAGTCCATTTGGGTCGGCGCGTTGGAGCTGTTCTAAGATATTGATATGAACGGGCGTTTGAGCCTGTTCCTTGTGTCTCGAAAAAAAGTTAGCAAATAGCAATCGTTCTCCAATGGCTGCACGTCACTTCATCATGTGCGTGTGGCGTGCAAGGTAGAGAAAGCGCGTAAACAGATAAGTAACATGCCTGCCAGCTGGCTGCTTTGCGGGACCCAATGGTCAGTGTCTCAAGATCAGCTACTTAAGACGCCTGCCTGCCTGCCTGCCCGGCCACCCCAAAGTCAAGTTGAGAGTGTGCAAACCTGAATAGAATACCAATCCTCCTCCCTTCTTCACCCAACCTCTCTCCCATGGCAATGGCCATCATCGAAGCGGGGCGGCGGCCCTGGTGAGGTCTGCGGAGGCGGCGGCCGGCCGAGGCCATGGGGATGGGTCGGCGGTTGGGTGTGGTGACGAGCATCTCGGTGTCTCCATCCGCGTGGGGGAGACCGAGTCGTTGTGGAGGTAGGTGAGGAAGCGGTGGCCAGCGAGCTGCAACCCGGTGTGGTTGTGGGTCTTGTGGCACGCCTGGCGCCGGCGATGTGCCCCGCAGTTGGGCGAGTGTGCTGCTGCTGCCGGCGGGCTCACCTTCTTCATCATCACATTCACACCCGTACCGTGTAGGCCTGGAAGCTCTTCTGGCTTGGCATCGGGAAGATATCGCATCACCATTATATTCCTCCTTGTTGTTCATGATGTTGCAAATTTCTGCAAGGCATCGGGAAGTATCACCCGTTCGCATTACAATTATTTTTCCTGAGATATGTCGGTTGTTATAAGTTTGTTTATTATTCTGCTGATCCAGGTTTGCGTCTGCCTATAATTACGCAGAATAGCTGCCTGCTGTAGAGTGGCTGAAGGTGAAGGAGTAGCAGCTGCTCAGGAGGAATGCGGTGGAGATGCTTTGGGGATTCGGTACGCAGGAGCACACTGATTGATTTTGGTACAAAGGAAGTTGATATGGTGCTAGTACTTTTTTTTTGCGCCAAAGTGGCGCATCCACACAAATAGCAGCGGAAATGAATGCAAGCCTTTGGTTCCTAGGTGTTGACTCTGTTAATACTCATATATCAAGTAGCTGCAGCGCATGGGTGTGTGTTTTTGCTGACATTGTAGCACACCGACGCCTCATTATGATTGGATGGAGGTATAAAATCATATGCTTCAGCTGCTATGGGAACAAATTTATGGCCTTTGCATCCCAACATGTATGGATCTGGCTGTAAAGAGGAAAGTAGCGTTTTATTGCTTGGATTGGGATTGGAGGTTCACCGTCACATTGCCTTTCAGGTCTCATGGAATTAGAGTGTAGCCTCCGTTTTGTCCTTAATGTCTCCTCTGTTACCTGAGGGAGGGAGGGAGGGAACTTCTGGTTCTGAACTTGTTCGTTCCTTGAGCTTTTCCATTACTATCTGTGACGCCTCTTCGTCAGTTAGCACTTGGATAGGGATAGCTTCAGGCCCATCCCATTCCCTTGATGCCTCTTTCCTTGTTCTTTTCTGACACTAGGTTACAACAATTTAGTCAGGATCTGCATGGTGTGCAGTGGAATGACACTAGGCCTAAGAATAGGAATGAACAA
>NW_021202173.1:0-1053 GCF_002162155.2 Triticum dicoccoides
AAAAGAGAGTAATAGTCCATGATACGGGCCAGAATCAGCCAAAACTATGAGCATTGATGACCGACACGTAAGCGCGCCTTGGGGTTCAACAACTATGGAAATCACTTCGGGACCTGAAAACAGTGAGTAATAGTCCACAAAACACGTTAGAATTCGCCAAAATTGTGAGTGTTGCTGACCGACACGTAAACACAACCCGGGGTCATTTCGGGACCCCCATAACTAAGTAATAGTCCAAGAAACGGGCCAGAATCGGCCCAAACTGTGATTGTTGATGACCTACACTTAAGCGCACCTTGGGGTTCAACAACCATGGAAATCGCTTTGGGGCCCCAAAACGGTGAGTAACAGTCCACGAAACGGGTCAGAATTGACAAAAACCGCGAGTGTTGATAACCAACCCGTAAGCGCACCCAGGGGTTCATTAATCGTGGAAATCACTCCGGGGACCCAAAAAAGAGAGCAATAGTCCACGAAACGGGCCAGAATCGGCCAAAACTGTGAGTGTTGATGACCGACACGTAAACGCACGCTGGGGTTCGTTAATCGTGGAAATCACTCCGGGACCCCAAAACAGTGAGTAATAGTATACAAAAAAGGCAAGAATCGGACAAAAGGGTAAGTGTTGATGACCGAAACGTAAACGCACCCCGCGGTTCGTGAATCGTTGAAATCACTTCGATACCCCAAAACAGTGCGTAATACTCCACGAAACGGGCCAGAATCGGCCAAAACTGCGAGTGTTGATGAGCGACACATAAATGCACCCCGGTGTTCGTCAATCATGGAAATCACGCCGAGACCCAAAATCAGAGTAATAGTCCAAGAAACGGGCCAGAATCGGCCAAAACTGTGAGTGTGGATGACCGACACGTAAATGCACCCCGTGGTTCGTTAATCGTGGAAATCACTCCGGGGGCCCAAAAAAGAGAGTAATAGTCCATGATACGGGCCAGAATCAGCCAAAACTATGAGCATTGATGACCGACACGTAAGCGCGCCTTGGGGTTCAACAACTATGGAAATCACTTCGGGACCTGAAAACAGTGAGTA
>NW_021202174.1:0-560 GCF_002162155.2 Triticum dicoccoides
GCGGTAGCGACGACGGACGCCGAGACGACCACGTGAAACCACTGATACCCTGTCTTAGCGTCACGCGAGTCGAGGCGGACGTCGTGGCGGTAGCGACGACGGACGCCGAGACGAGCACGTGACACCACTGCCACCCTGTCTTAGCGTCACGCGAGTCGAGCCGGACGTCGTCGCGGTAGCGACGACGGACGCCGAGACGAGCACGTGACACCACTGCCACCTTGTCTTAGCGTCATGCGAGTCGAGGCGGACATCGTCGCGGTAGCAACGACGGACGCGGAGACGAGCACGTGACACCACTGCCACCCTGTCTTAGCGTCACGCGAGTCGAGGCGGACGTCGTCGCGGTAGCGACGACGGACGCCGAGACGAGCACGTGACACCACTGCCACCCTATCTTAGCGTAACGCGAGTCAAGGCGGACATCGTCGCGGTAGCGACGACGGACGCCGAGACGACCACGTGACACCACTGCCACCCTGTCTTAGCGTAACGCGAGTCGAGGCGGACGTCGTCGCGGTAGCGACGACAGACGCCGAGACGAGCACGTGACACCACTG
>NW_021202175.1:0-1050 GCF_002162155.2 Triticum dicoccoides
CTTAGCGATCTACAAGGGTATGTAGATGCACTCCCCTTTCTACTCGTTGCTGGTCTCTCCATAGATAGATCTTGGTGTTACGTAGGAAAATTTTTGAATTTCTGCTACGTTCCCCAACAGTGGCATCATGAGCTAGGTCTATTGCGTAGATTCTTTGCACGAGTAGAACACAAAGTAGTTGTGGGTGTTGATGTTGTTCAATATGCTTACCGTTACTAGTCCAATCTTGTTTCGACGGTATTGTGGGATGAAGCGGCCCGGACCGACCTTACACGTACTCTTACGTGAGACAGGTTCCACCGATTGACATGCACTTGGTGCATAAGGTGGCTAGCGGGTGCCAGTCTCTCCCACTTTAGTCGGAACGGATTCGATGAAAAGGGTCCTTATGAAGGGTAAATAGCAATTGGCATATCACGTTGTGGTTTTGCGTAGGTAAGAAACGTTCTTGCTAGAAACCCATAGAAGCCACGTAAAACATGCAAACAACAATTAGAGGACGTCTAACTTGTTTTTGCAGGGTATGCTATGTGATGTGATATGGCCAAAAGGATGTGATGAATGATATATGTGATGTATGAGATTGATCATGTTCTTGTAATAGGAATCACGACTTGCATGTCGATGAGTATGACAACCGGCAGGAGCCATAGGAGTTGTCTTTATTTTTTGTATGACCTGCGTGTCATTGAAGAACGCCATGTAAACTACTTTACTTTATTGCTAAACGCGTTAGTCATAGAAGTAGAAGTAGTCATTGGCGTGACAACTTCATGAAGACACGATGATGGAGATCATGATGATGGAGATCATGGTGTCAAGCCGGTGACAAGATGATCATGGAGCCCCGAAGATGAAGATCAAAGGAGCTATATGATATTGGCCATATCATGTCACTACTCTATTTGATTGCATGTGATGTTTATCATGTTTATGCATCTTGTTTACTTAGGACGACGGTAGTAAATAAGATGATCCCTTACAAAATTTCAAGAAGTGTTCTCCCCTAACTGTGCACCGTTGCTACAGTTCGTCGCTTCTAAGCACCAC
>NW_021202176.1:0-1122 GCF_002162155.2 Triticum dicoccoides
TTTTTTTGAATTAAAATGCCATGTCACTCCATGCATACGTATGCATGTGTCCATGTCGTGAGACCAATATGTTTGAAAATTCCTTCTAATTTACTGCACATGGCATTAACTCGCACACAAGTACACAGATATAATTTTTCAAACCATTTTGGTTACTCGTTGCATGTAGATGTAATTCAAATTTGAATTACGGTCATTAAATAGTTAGAAAATCACTTAAATGTCTTTAAAAGGACATATGACCCCTAGAATTTTCCAAAATTTCACATTACAGTTGTAGTAGTGCACGTTATACATAGAAAAAAATTGAAGGCCGTAAGAGGAAGCTATCTCCCGTTCGTCATCAAACATGCATTCTTCCCTCTCAGAACCACGAACCTTCTAGCGAGTTGCTCCGTTTTGTGAGGGGCGTGTGTCCAAACGTTCGTCAAACGTGCCAATTTCTTTACCACATCATCTTGGTGGCATGACATTACATCAACCAAGGTTTCATGTGTTTCTTATCATTTTTCTGTTTTTTTGAATTAAAATGCCATGTCACTCCATGCATACGTATGCATGTGTCCATGTCATGAGACTAATATGTTTGAAAATTCCTTCTAGTTTACTACACATGGAATTAACTTGCACACAAGTACACAAATATGATTTTTCAAACAGTTTTGGTTAGTCATTGCATGTAGATGTAGTTCAAATTTGAATTACGGTCATTAAATAGTTAGAAAATCACTTAAATCTCTTTAAAAGGTCAAATGACCCCTAAAATTTTCCAAAATTTCACATTACAGTTGTAGTAGTGCACGTTAGACGTAGAAAAAAATTGAAGGCCGTAAGAGGAAGCTATCTCCCATTCGTCATCAAACATGCATTGTTCCCTCTAGGAACCACAAACCTTCTAGCGAGTTGCTCCGGTTTGTGAGGGGTGTGTGTCCAAACTTTCGTCGAACATGCAAATTTCTTTACCACATCATCTTGATGGCATGACATTAAATCAAGCAAGGTTTCATGTTTTTCTGATCATTTTTCTATTTTTTTGAATTAAAATGCCATGTCACTCCATGCATACGTATGCATGTGTCCATGTCGTGAGACCAATATGTTTGAAAATTCCTTCTAATTTAC
>NW_021202177.1:0-930 GCF_002162155.2 Triticum dicoccoides
TGATGACAGACACGTAAACGCACCCGGGGTTCGACAATAATGGAAATCACTCCGGGACCCCAAAACAGTTAGCAATTGTTCATGAAACGGGCAAGAATCGGCCAAAACTTCGGGTGTTGATGACCAACACGTAAGCATACCTTGGAGTTCAACAACCATGGAAATCGCTTTGGGACCCCAAAACGGTGAGTAATAGTCCATGAAACGCACCCCGGGGTTCATCAATCGTGGAAATCGCTATGGGTCCCCAAAACGCTGAGTAATAATGCACGAAACCGCGAGTAATAGTCCATGAAACGAGAATCGCTTTGGGACCCCAAAACGGTGAGTAATAGTCCATGAAACGACAATCGCTTTGGGACCCCAAAACGGTGAGTAATAGTGCATGAAACGGGCCAGAATCGGCCAAAACTGCGAGTGTTGATGACCAACACGTAAGCACACCTTGGGGTTCAACAACTATGGAAATCGCTTCGGGACCCGAAAACAATGAGTAATAGTCCGCGAAATGGGTCAGATTTGGCCAAAGCTGTGAGTGTTGACGACGAACACATAAACGCACCCCGGGGTTCATCAATCTTGAAAATTGCTCTGGGTCCCCAAAACACTGAGTAATAATGCACGAAACCGCGAGTAATAGTCCATGAAACGAGAATCGCTTTGGGACCCAAAAACGGTGAGTAATAGTCCATGAAACGGGCCAGAATCGGCCAAAACCACGAGTGTTGATGATAGGCACGTAAACGCACCCGGGGTTCGACAACCATGGAAATCACTCCGGGACCCCAAAACAGTGAGCAATAGTCCATGAAACGGGCCAGAATCGACCAAAACTGCGAGTGTTGATGACCAACACGTAAGTACACCTTGGAGTTCGACAACCATGGAAATCGCTCTGGGACCCCAAAACCGTGAGTAATAGTCCATGAA
>NW_021202178.1:0-937 GCF_002162155.2 Triticum dicoccoides
TAAGTCATTAAAAATAAGCATCTATGCTCATTTTTTAGTAAAGTTAATCACAACTATTTTTTCTTCTATTTATTTCTGAATTGTAATAAGTCATTAAAAATAAGCATCTATGCTCACTTTTTTTAGTAAAGTTAATCACAACTATTTTTGCTTCTATTTATCTCTGAGTAGTTCTTTATATAGTTTTTTTTCTTTTCTGCTATATTTATTTTTTTCTTTTTATTTCTGAGTTGTAATAAGTCATTAAAAATAAGCATCTATGCTCACTTTTTAGTTAAGTTAATCACAACTATTAAAAATAAGTCATTAAAAATAAAAAAGAGGCGCAATGCTCGTAAATTTGTTTCAAGCCTTTCGGAATAGTGTCAACTGCACTGCACATAGCTCTGTGCAGTCTATCCTATTCCTCAAGGCTTGAAACTAACCAACATGCAGGTGAGCATTTAGCCTCTTCTTCATCATCTCTGCACTCAGGGCTTATAAACAGCTGCAAGTGCCTCTCGCTTGGCAAGGTGGGACTAAAAAAACAGCTGCAGAAAGAATCAACTAAAAAACAGCTGCAGAAAATAAAAATTTAGACGGGTCCATTAGTACCGGTTGGTGGCGCCAACCGGTACCAATGCCCCTCTTTGGTACCGGTTGGTGCCATCAACCGGTACCAATGCGCCCCTTTTGTCCCGGTTGGAGCCACCAACCGGGACCAAAGGTCTTCGTTTCCCGCCCTTTGGGCTGCCGAAAAGAGGCCTTTGGTCTCGGTTGGTGGCTCCAACCGAGACAAAAGGGGTCATTGGTCCCGATTCGTGCCGCAAACCGGGACCAAAGCCTCTGCTATATAAGTAGCACTGCCGCCCCGCACCGACTTCGATCTCTTCCGACGCTCCGACGCCGTCCCCTGCCGCCACCTCGCCGTCGCCGCCCCGCCCCGCCCGACGCCGTC
>NW_021202179.1:0-865 GCF_002162155.2 Triticum dicoccoides
CACTATGTTAATCCACACTTCTTTGAGGGAATCATAAGCAGGAAGTTCCCCATGCCAGTCTTTGAAGGAGATAGTAACACCTTTCTTTTTCAGGTTGATAGATTTGAAAGCAAACCAATCAGAGATTTTTTTTTGTTGGGGGTGGGGGGTGGGGGGGGAATCTAACCAAGAACTGGGTTTCATCATAGGCTGCCTATGCCATGGCCAGTTGGTTTTCCACATTCCAACAAAGCAGCTTTCCAACTCTCCAGCTGTGATGTTACCTTCCTCCACAACCACTAAACCAACATTGCCAAAATTGAGCCACTCACTGTCACTTTTGTCTCCAGTTTCAATGTGGAAAAACCAAAGGCCACTGTTAGCACTCCCCCAATAATGAGCAGCAGGGTATGGATCATACCATTTTGGGCAAGCATCCATATGGTGTCCTGGGGTTTTGCAAATAAAGCAGACTTTGGGAGAGGAGCACATACCCACAAAGTGACCAGGGAGTCCACAGTTGTAGCATATAGTACCTACCATGAATTCCTCAGGTTCTGGAGCATCATGAGTAGTAGGGTTGTCAGCAGACCCAGCAGTAGATACAGGCTGCTTCTTAGCACCAAATCTGTTCTTCTTCTTGTTCTTCCCGGATCCAACCTGCCCGCCTCCTCCAAAAACACTCCCAGAACTGACCGGTAGTTGAGAGTGCTGGAATTGAACTGGCAGGCTTTGATGCATGAAGGTGAACTGAAAATGTGGTTGTTGCATCCAGGGGGCCATCTGAGGATATTGGTAGTTGTTTGCAGGGTACCCAGAGTAGATTTGGTCCATAGTAGGGTGCATCATATTAGTAGAGCCGGACCCTATTGGGATGATGGGAGGC
>NW_021202180.1:0-1305 GCF_002162155.2 Triticum dicoccoides
ACTCTAGTGTAAAATTATTTGAACTAGCTTATAGAGCTAGTTCAACTCTAGTGTAAAATCATTTATAATAGGCTATAGAACTAGTTCAACTCTAGTGTAAAATCATTTGTATTAGGCTATAGAGCTAGGTCAACTCTATTGTAAAATTATTTTAACTAGCTTATAGATCTAGTTCAACTCTAGTGTAAAATTATTTTTCTAGGCTATAGAGCTAGTTCAACTCGAGTGTAAAATTATTTGAACTAGCTTATAGAGCTAGTTCAACGCTAGTGTCAAATTATTTGTACTAGGCTATAGAGCTAGTGCAACTCTAGTGAAAAATTTATTTCAACTAGCTTATAGAGCTTGTTCAACTCTAGTGTAAAATTATTTGTAGTAGGCTATAAAGCTAGTTCAACTCTAGTGTAAAATTATTTGTACTAGGCTATAGAGCTAGTGCAACTCTAGTGTAAAATTATTTCAACTTGCTTATAGAGCTAGTTCAACACTAGTGTAAAATCATTTGTAATAGGCTATAGAACTAGTTCAACTCTAGTGTAAAATCATTTGTATTAGGCTATAGAGCTAGGGCAACTCTAGTGTTAAATTATTTGAACTAGCTTGTAGAGCTAGTTCAACTCTAGTGTAAAATTATTTGTACTAGGCTATAGAGCTAGTTCAACTCTAGTGTAAAATTATTTGAACTAGCTTATAGTG
The DNA here is from genome assembly GCF_002162155.2 of Triticum dicoccoides. NCBI lineage: Eukaryota > Viridiplantae > Streptophyta > Magnoliopsida > Poales > Poaceae > Triticum > Triticum dicoccoides. The sequence continues at coordinate 697 of NW_021202180.1, forward strand.
CTAGTTCAACTCTAGTGTAAAATTATTTGTAGTAGGCTATAGAGCTAGTTCAACTCTAGTGTAAAATTATTTGAACTAGCTTATAGAGCTAGTCCAACTCTAGTGTAAAATCATTTGTAATAGGCTATAGTGCTAGTTCAACTCTATTGTAAAATCATTTGTATTAGGCTATAGAGCTAGGTCAACTCTAGTGTAAAATTATTTGAACTAGCTTATAGAGCTAGTTCAACTCTAGTGTAAAATTATTTGTACTAGGCTATCGAGCTAGTGCAACTCTAGTGTAAAATTATTTCAACTTGCTTATAGAGCTAGTTCAACTCTGGTGTAAAATCATTTGTAATAGGCTATAGAACTAGTTTAACTCTAGTGTAAAATCATTTGTATTAGGCTATAGAGCTAGGTCAACTCTAGTGTAAAATTATTTGAACTAGCTTATAGAGCTAGTTCAACTCTAGTGTAAAATTATTTGTACTAGGCTATATAGCTAGTTCAACTCTAGTGTAAAATTATTTGAACTAGCTTTAATTTCCTAGTTCAACTCTAGTGTAAAATTATTTGTACTAGCTTATAGTGCTAGTTCAAATCTAGTGTAAAATTATTTGTACTAGG
>NW_021202181.1:0-1818 GCF_002162155.2 Triticum dicoccoides
TCACAACCATCCTCAGTTTTTTGTTTATAAACAACCAGTGGAACTGCACGTACATGGCCAAAACCAAGATTTCAAGTACTCTAATTCAACATGGTTCTCATTGAGAAAAATAACATACATGAGAGCTCCACATTCTGGGTCCCCGGCACGAAAAATACATTGCATGTCAATGAGCGTCTGTGGTGCACCAAGAAACAACGGCGGCGATGCTTTAGACTTTGGCACACCTCAAGATACACTCGGATCAAACCTGAAAATGCTAAATTGCTAACATAAAACTGAGCACACCTCCAGATCACATCGAGTCAATCAAATAAATATACTACCCAAATAAATTTTGTATTGTAGATGTAGTCATACACAAAACAAAACTATTTGGAGACAGTGAACATATCGATCAGGTTGATGACAGTATACTTAAAGTCTTAAACACGGTATCCTACTTCCTGTGAAGTTTTACTAATTTCCTTCCCAGATTCAGAAATCACAACCATACTCAGTTTTTTGTTTATAAACAACCAGTGGAACTGCATGTACATGGCCAAAACCAAGATTTCAAGTACTCTAATTCAACATGGTTCTCATTGAGAAAAATAACATACATGAGAGCTCCACATTCTGGGTCCCCGGCACGAAAAATACATTGTATGTCAATGAGCGTCTGTGGTGCACCAAGAAACAACGGCGGCGATGCTTCAGACTTTGGCACACCTCAAGATACACTCGGATCAAACCTGAAAATGCTAAATTGCTAATATAAAACTGAGCACACCTCCAGATCACATCGAGTCAATCAAATAAATATACTACCCAAATAAAGTTTGTATTGTAGATGTAGTCATACATAAAGCAAAACTATTTGGAGACAGTGAACATATCGATCAGGTTGATGACAGTACACTTAAAGTCTTAAACACGGTATCGTACTTCCTGTGAAGTTTTACTTATTTCCTTCCCAGATTCAGAAATCACAACCATCCTCAGTTTTTTGTTTATAAACAACCAGTGGAACTGCACGTACATGGCCAAAACCAAGATTTCAAGTACTCTAATTCAACATGGTTCTCATTGAGAAAAATAACATACATGAGAGCTCCACATTCTGGGTCCCCGGCACGAAAAATACATTGCATGTCAATGAGCGTCTGTGGTGCACCAAGAAACAACGGCGGCGATGCTTTAGACTTTGGCACACCTCAAGATACACTCGGATCAAACCTGAAAATGCTAAATTGCTAACATAAAACTGAGCACACCTCCAGATCACATCGAGTCAATCAAATAAATATACTACCCAAATAAATTTTGTATTGTAGATGTAGTCATACACAAAACAAAACTATTTGGAGACAGTGAACATATCGATCAGGTTGATGACAGTATACTTAAAGTCTTAAACACGGTATCCTACTTCCTGTGAAGTTTTACTAATTTCCTTCCCAGATTCAGAAATCACAACCATACTCAGTTTTTTGTTTATAAACAACCAGTGGAACTGCATGTACATGGCCAAAACCAAGATTTCAAGTACTCTAATTCAACATGGTTCTCATTGAGAAAAATAACATACATGAGAGCTCCACATTCTGGGTCCCCGGCACGAAAAATACATTGTATGTCAATGAGCGTCTGTGGTGCACCAAGAAACAACGGCGGCGATGCTTCAGACTTTGGCACACCTCAAGATACACTCGGATCAAACCTGAAAATGCTAAATTGCTAATATAAAACTGAGCACACCTCCAGATCACATCGAGTCAATCAAATAAATATACTACCCAAATAAAGTTTGTATTGTAGATGTAGTCATACATAAAG
>NW_021202182.1:0-2150 GCF_002162155.2 Triticum dicoccoides
AAAAATTCAAGGAATCCATCTGTACCATTTTCATGCATGTTAGAACAACTTATAGCTGCTGTTTAGCACAAATCAATTAAAGGGCATTTATTTAATCACATATGGAGTTTGAATTTGAATTTTATATTCAAACCAACTTCATTTAATCTGTTGCTAGTTGCATTAGCCCAAAACACATTCATTTTGCCATGTCATGATCATGCATCATATTGTGCATTGCATTGATTGTGTTCCTTTCTGTGTTGCCGGTATTTGTCCCCTCTCGATAGACGTGATACCGATGATGTGATCGTTGACACTGATGAAGACTCAATGTTATCTTCAGAAGTGCCAGGCAAGCAAAACCCCCTTGTTCATTCCGATAAAATCCCACTCTCTCGCTCCTGCTCTCTTTTACTGCATTAGGTCAACACCGATTTAACTGTTACATGTTGCGGTAGTTGAACCCCTTTATCATCTGCATGACCTATCATTGCCACAGTAAATAGATGAAACCCACTAGCATGAGTAGGAGTTGTTTGAGCCCTGTTGTGCCTACTCACTCATGTTTGTTGTCATGCCTGCTACTGCTTAGAGTTGAGTCAGGTCTGATTCATCGGGGATGAATCAGAGGCGTGTGAACATGTCCTACTGTGTGTGAGCTAAGTGTGTGAACACGATTTGGTAAAGGTAGCGGTGAGAGGCCATGTAGGAGTACATGGTGGGTTGTCTCATTGCAGCCGTCCTCAGGAACTGAGTTCTGTGTTTGTGATCCATGATCAGTTACTACCACACATTGGGCTCCGGGCGCTCCAAGCCCTCTCGACTTATTAATCAACTTGATCTCTGTCCAGGAGTTGCAACTAGTTTCTGGTGTTTGTAGGTAGTGCTAGTAGTCTACCAAGTGGCACCCGGTACAGGTGGGCTTGGGACAGACTAGGCACAGTGGCACGGTGTACCAAGTGGCACCCGGTTGGTGGGCTTGGGAACCCTGCTCACATCGTTTGGGGCCGTAAGCGACACCCCGGCCGGATCTCCTTGCGGATGGAACCCGAATAGGCGATAAACCTGGACTAGAGACTTGTTCGGTTAGTCAGGTCGTGGCCGACTCCCTCGCCCGGCTTCCGCTTGAAGGTTGCCGAGGTACATGACGTGTATAGGGCGGTAAGTGGCGAGAGCGTGTGTGAAGAAGTACACCCCTGCAGGGTTAACATCATCTATTCGAATAGCCGGATTCCTCGGATATGGAAACTTGGACCCCTTGCATAGTTCATAGACAAGTGTAAGTGGATACTCTAAAATACGCAAGATAAGCGTGAGTGCTATGGATGGCGTTCTCGTAGGGAGACGGGAGCGGATCCATAGTGGTGTATTGATATGGTGAATATGTGGACTCGTGTGCGCCACCTCAAAAGAATTACTTGCAGTCGTAGTTCAGGTTAGCCACCGAGTCAAAGCTGGCTTGCTGCAGTTAAACTCCACCACCCCCTTGTTGATAATGATGCATATGTAGTTAGTTCTGATGTAAGTCTTGCTGGGTACATTTGTACTCACGTTTGCCTATTTTATGTTTTGCAGAGAGACTTCAGTCTCACTAGTAGTTCCGCTTGGACTTCGACGTTTAGCTTGATACCTCAGCTACGATCTTGTGCCCTCGGCAGGATCTGGTAGATAGTCAGGCTTCTCAGCCTTTTCCATTTATAGTTGTCTGTACTCAGACATGTTAAGCTTCCGCATGTGCTTTGACTTGTATGCTCTGATTGTTGGGTCATGAGACCCATGTTTGTAATATCTCGCTCCTCGGAGCCTATTGAATAATTACTTGAGTTGTAGAGTCATGTTGTGATGCCATGTTGTATCTGCACATATCGAGCATATTGTGTGTATGTTGTTGAAATGCTTGGTATGTGTGGGATCTGACTATCTAGTTGTTTATCCTTAGTAGCCTCTCTTACCGGGAAATGTCTCCTAGTGTTTCCACTGAGCCATGGTAGCTTGCTACTGCTCCGGAACACTTAGGCTGGCCGGCATGTGTCCTTCTTCGTTCCTGTGTCTGTTCCTTCGGGGAAATGTCACGCGATGAATACCGGAGTCCTGTTAGCCCGCTACAGCCCGGTTCACCGGAGTCCTGCTAGCCCAGTGCTACAGCCTGGATTCACTCGCTGATGACC
>NW_021202183.1:0-1546 GCF_002162155.2 Triticum dicoccoides
TGGGTGGGCGGGAAAAACAAAGGCAACTTGGAGACGGATGGAACAAACACCGTTGAGAAGAACTGATACCTGATCTTGCAGATGTTGAAGTGATCGGATCCACTTGAAGAGAAACACACCGGTTGAACGATTGACATCACAATCTCGATTATCATGAAGGATTGGTATTCACATCGGAGTATAAGAACACCATTTGGGGAAGGTATGGAATAAATACTTGACATTGAAGCAACTCAAATACCACAACTCAAAACAAAACAAAGGATTGGCTTGCAGAATAAGCCAGAGCAAACATATGATAGAGATTTCGTCCGAAGTTTTCGTGGTGGGGCCTACATGGGCTCGATCGTACAACACCATCATGTACAAGGCAGTGCACATGACATACGAAGTGTCCCCGAGTCGGCATAGCCAAGGACTCTTTAAGACACAACGAGACCACTGTAAAACCAACCGTGGATAGGCGGACCACTAGACGTCAAGCCCCAATTTCATATCATACATATGTCGAAAAGATATCCTAAGAGATACTTGAATTCCTACTTATAAACTCCCGAAACTTTCCGGTTATGCAATCGGGTGTTGGGGATACAGGGGAAGCATAATATCTCACCGAAACTAACAAAACCTACATTCAGTTGTATCCATCCTTCAACACATAACCAAGGAACCTTCGGAAATCGTTTACCTCAACCTTCGAAAAGCATCCGTTGTACGAGTTATGGCAATACTCCCGAACTCCCGCCCCAGTACTGGGTGGCGTCGAGGTTATCTCACCAACAACTGCATAAAAGAGATTTTCGATGTCGGCGAAACTAAACTCAGGTATTCCAGAACTGCAACGATAAAATTGTGACGACAACACCTCGGAGCTCAACTCCCCGGGACACTGCCACAACCCCTAAATGATAGGAGGCACCAAGAACAATGTTCTCGTCACAAATCGATCGGAACAATTCCAAGATACCCGCATGATCCTAAATTTTTTTAAGTGAAATTTGAGAAGAGAAGAGTCAAAACTCTACGTCAGGATGCCTCACCAGAGCGACGAAGGGACTGAGCAGTAAAAAGAATTCCTAACTCTCCGATATATATAATCCTAAATGACTCAAAACATTTTTCTAGACTCAACAACGCCAGCGATTCGATAAAGCAGGGGGCTCCTAAGGTCGGGGAAGGCTCTGATACCAACTTGTAATGCCCTCAATGCGGCTATATCTCCCACGTGTCGAAGCACAACTTAGAGGCATAACCGCATTGAAAGCAATGTCGCAAGTGAGGTAATCTGCACACAAGCCATGTAATTCATAATGGAAAGAGATACATAGTTGGCTTACAACCGCCACCTCACACAATACATGAATAACATTACAATCATCCAATACACTCATGGTCTGACTATGGTACCAAAATAAAGACCAACCCCCACATGCGACGCAGTCCCTGATCGCCCCAACTGGGCACCACTACCGATCATCTAGAACGAAACAACACAAAGGGCAAGATCTTCATCGAGCTCCTCCTTGAGCTTGGTTGCGTCATCTGC
>NW_021202184.1:0-1546 GCF_002162155.2 Triticum dicoccoides
TGGGTGGGCGGGAAAAACAAAGGCAACTTGGAGACGGATGGAACAAACACCGTTGAGAAGAACTGATACCTGATCTTGCAGATGTTGAAGTGATCGGATCCACTTGAAGAGAAACACACCGGTTGAACGATTGACATCACAATCTCGATTATCATGAAGGATTGGTATTCACATCGGAGTATAAGAACACCATTTGGGGAAGGTATGGAATAAATACTTGACATTGAAGCAACTCAAATACCACAACTCAAAACAAAACAAAGGATTGGCTTGCAGAATAAGCCAGAGCAAACATATGATAGAGATTTCGTCCGAAGTTTTCGTGGTGGGGCCTACATGGGCTCGATCGTACAACACCATCATGTACAAGGCAGTGCACATGACATACGAAGTGTCCCCGAGTCGGCATAGCCAAGGACTCTTTAAGACACAACGAGACCACTGTAAAACCAACCGTGGATAGGCGGACCACTAGACGTCAAGCCCCAATTTCATATCATACATATGTCGAAAAGATATCCTAAGAGATACTTGAATTCCTACTTATAAACTCCCGAAACTTTCCGGTTATGCAATCGGGTGTTGGGGATACAGGGGAAGCATAATATCTCACCGAAACTAACAAAACCTACATCCAGCTGTATCCATCCTTCAACACATAACCAAGGAACCTTCGGAAATCGTTTACCTCAACCTTCGAAAAGCATCCGTTGTACGAGTTATGGCAATACTCCCGAACTCCCGCCCCAGTACTGGGTGGCGTCGAGGTTATCTCACCAACAACTGCATAAAAGAGATTTTCGATGTCGGCGAAACTAAACTCAGGTATTCCAGAACTGCAACGATAAAATTGTGACGACAACACCTCGGAGCTCAACTCCCCGGGACACTGCCACAACCCCTAAATGATAGGAGGCACCAAGAACAATGTTCTCGTCACAAATCGATCGGAACAATTCCAAGATACCCGCATGATCCTAAATTTTTTTAAGTGAAATTTGAGAAGAGAAGAGTCAAAACTCTACGTCAGGATGCCTCACCAGAGCGACGAAGGGACTGAGCAGTAAAAAGAATTCCTAACTCTCCGATATATATAATCCTAAATGACTCAAAACATTTTTCTAGACTCAACAACGCCAGCGATTCGATAAAGCAGGGGGCTCCTAAGGTCGGGGAAGGCTCTGATACCAACTTGTAATGCCCTCAATGCGGCTATATCTCCCACGTGTCGAAGCACAACTTAGAGGCATAACCGCATTGAAAGCAATGTCGCAAGTGAGGTAATCTGCACACAAGCCATGTAATTCATAATGGAAAGAGATACATAGTTGGCTTACAACCGCCACCTCACACAATACATGAATAACATTACAATCATCCAATACACTCATGGTCTGACTATGGTACCAAAATAAAGACCAACCCCCACATGCGACGCAGTCCCTGATCGCCCCAACTGGGCACCACTACCGATCATCTAGAACGAAACAACACAAAGGGCAAGATCTTCATCGAGCTCCTCCTTGAGCTTGGTTGCGTCATCTGC
>NW_021202185.1:0-761 GCF_002162155.2 Triticum dicoccoides
GGAGCGGGTGGGGGCTCGGGGTAAAAGAACCCACGGCGCCGAAGGCGTCAAGGAACACTGTGCCTAACCCGGGGGCATGGCTAGCTTGCTAGCCGTCCCTCGTGTTGCAAAGCTATTTAATCCACACGACTCTCGGCAACGGATATCTCGGCTCTCGCATCGATGAAGAACGTAGCGAAATGCGATACCTGGTGTGAATTGCAGAATCCCGCGAACCATCGAGTCTTTGAATGCAAGTTGCGCCCGAGGCCACTCGGCCGAGGGCACGCCTGCCTGGGCGTCACGCCAAAACACGCTCCCAACCACCCTCAACGGGAATCGGGATGCGGCATCTGGTCCCTCATCTCTCAAGGGGCGATGGACCGAAGATTGGGCTGCCGGTGTACCGCGCCGGACACAGCGCATGGTGGGCGTCCTCGCTTTATCAATGCAGTGCATCCGGCGTGCAGCTGGCATTATGGCCTTTGAACGACCCAACAAACGAAGCGCACGTCGCTTCGACCGCGACCCCAGGTCAGGCGGGACTACCCGCTGAGTTTAAGCATATAAATAAGCGGAGGAGAAGAAACTTACAAGGATTCCCCTAGTAACGGCGAGCGAACCGGGAGCAGCCCAGCTTGAGAATCGGGCGGCTGTGCCGTCCGAATTGTAGTCTGGAGAGGCGTCCTCAGCGACGGACCGGGCCCAAGTCCCCTGGAAAGGGGCGCCTGGGAGGGTGAGAGCCCCGTCCGGCCCGGACCCTGTCGCCCCACGAGGCGCCG
>NW_021202186.1:0-2348 GCF_002162155.2 Triticum dicoccoides
TTACTTTGTGGCGGAGCGACAGGGCAGGTTGAGACCACCTAGGAGACAGGTGGGCCTGGCCCTGTTCGGCATTCGCGGATACTTAACACGCTTAACGAGATCTTGGTATTTGATCTGAGTCTGGCTACGAGCCTATACGCACTAACCATCTACGTGGGAGTAGTTATGGGTATCCCGACGTCGTGGTATCAGCCGAAGCACTTCAGACGTCAGCGACGGAGCGGCGCGCGCCGAATTGGACTGGAACGCCACTAGGCTAGGTCTGCTTTCGGCCGCGTACGCAACGTGCAGGTGTGCTATGGGCGATGGGCCCAGACCCCTGTGCGCTTAGGTTTAGACCGGCGTGCTGGCCTCTCTGTTGAGCCTAGGTGGGGCTGCGACGTGTTGATCTTCCGAGGCCGGGCATGACCCAGGAAAGTGTGTCCGGCCAAATGGGATCGGGCGTGTTGGGTTATGTGGTGCACCCCTGCAGGGAAGTTTAATCTATTCGAATAGCCGTGATCTTCGGTAACAGGACGACTTGGAGTTGTACCTTGACCTTATGACAACTAGAACCGGATACTTAATAAAACACACCCTTCCAAGTTCCACAGACAACCCGGTGATCGCTTTTCCGCAGGGCGACGAGGAGAGGATCGCCGGGTAGGATATTGCTATGCGATGCTGCTTGGAGATGCTACTTGGAGGACTACAATTTACTCTCTTCTATATGCTGCAAGACGGAGGCTACCAGAAGCGTAGTCTTCGACAGGATTAGCTATCCCCCTCTTATTCTGGCACTCTGCAGTTCAGTCCACCGATATGGCCTCCTTACACATATACCCATGCATATGTAGTGTAGCTCCTTGCTTGCGAGTACTTTGGATGAGTACTCATGGTTGCTTTTCTCCCTCTTTTCCCCTTTCCCTTCTACCTGGTTGTTGCAACCAGATGCTGGAGTCCAGGAGCCAGACGCTACCGTCGACGACGACCCCTACTACACCGGAGGTGCCTACTACTACGTGCTGCCCGCTGACGACGACCAGGAGTGACCTAGGAGGATCCCAGGCAGGAGGCCTGCTCCTCTTTCGATCTGTATCCCAGTTTGTGCTAGCCATCTTATGGCACCCTGTTTAACTTATGTCTGTACTCAGATTTTGTTGCTTCCGCTGACTCGTCTCTGATCGAGCACTTGTATTCGAGCCCTCGAGGCCCCTGGCTTGTATTATGATGCTTGTATGACTTATTTTATTTGTAGAGTTGTGTTGTGATATCTTCCCGTGAGTCCCTGATCTTGATCGTACACATTTGCGTGCATGATTAGTGTACGATTGAATCGGGGGCGTCACAAGTTGGTATCAGAGCCGACTGCCTGTAGGAATCCCCCTTCCAACTCCTTGGCCGAAGTCGAGACTAGACATTGCAAAACTTTTACTAACATGGCTGTGCGGCCCATGGGCCCACGTCGCCATTGGGTGGTACTAGGATCTTTTACTCCTCGACCTTTACTCTAGGATTCTGAACTCTCTTCTATTCGGGTTAAACGATTTTTACAAAAATCTAACTTTAGGTTCTCGAAAGTACTTTCTCCCGGAGAGGCCCTTCAGTCCAGATGATCACCGACTGCACCAGAAGATTTCGAAGATACTCTCCGATTTTCTCTTGAGACCTTGTGCCCGTTGCCTTTGCAATTCCCTACCACTGAAATATCCCTATGGATAAATACTTACACCTGTCGTGCTCACTTTTATTCTCAGTCGATCTTGTTATTACAAGATACCCTGAGAATATTTTGTGCCTACTGCCTTGCAGTTCTTTGCCACCTGAATACCCCTAAGAATAACTTCTCGCACCTTTCGAGTATCCGCTCATCCCAGTTGTTCAGGTGTTTCACAAAAGTCTTTAAAATACTATTCAATCCTCCGAAAATCCTTAGCAGCTTTATTGCTCTGCAAATACTTGTCTACTAGCATTATGGATGCTTCCCATATATCTGGCAATATTCACTAGTATCTTTTGACACCGTCATTTTGATCCTATTGATTCAACATGTGTGCGAATGCACACAATCATCTATCAACCCTTCTAACTTATCTTTCCAACTGAGACAACATTTTTTGAACATGAGCTGGTTCTCGACCAAACTATTTGTCGCCAATTGTGCCTCTGGTTTATCCAACTTATCCATCCTTGGTCAGAGCGACTGCTTCTGATCTTTTGTTTTGGAAATCATAATTCCTTTGTTATCTAAGCATCGAATTATTCCGATGTTCTATAATATGATGCCCGTGCATTCTTTCTGGAATACCGATACTCACCTCAACTCCGTTGTGGATCGCCCGATCCATTGTTGGATTTTATCTGACAAC
>NW_021202187.1:0-1052 GCF_002162155.2 Triticum dicoccoides
CTACCATACATTGGGCCCTGAAATATGACCCCGCTCGACTTCTTATTCACCCTAGTCCTCTGTCCAGGAGTTGCAAGTAGTTTCTGGTGTTTGTAGTATGCTGGAGGCCGTGGACAGCGCTGACCGTAGGGGTGGGCTGTGATGCGGTAGGCACGTGGCCGGGTAAACCGGGCACCCGTTTGGTGTCACGGAACCCTGTTCACATCGTTTGGGGCTGTGAGCGAAACTCCGGCCGGATCTCCTCATGGATGGAACCCGAATAGGCGATAAACCTGGACTAGAGACTTAGGTGTTTAGGTAGGTCGTGGTCTACACCCACGTCGGCTTTCGCTTGAAGTCTGCCGAGCACATGTCGTGTGCAGACGCTAAGTGGTGGAAACATGTATGAAGAAGTACACCCCTGCAGGGTTAACATCATCTATTCGAATAGCCGTGTCCGCGGAAAAGGACTTCTGGGTTGCTTATATTAGTTCATAGACAAGTGAAAGTGGATACTCTAAAATACGCAAGATAAGCGTGAGTGCTATGGATGGCGTTCTCGTAGGGAGACGGGAGCGGATCCATAGTGGTGTATTGATATGGTGAACATGTGGACTCGTGTGCGCCACCTCAAAGAGTCGCTTGCAGTCGTAGTTCAGGATAGCCACCGAGTCAAAGCTGGCTTGCTGCAGTTAAACCCCACCATCCCCTTTGTTGAAAATGATGCATATGTAGATAGATCTGATGTAAGTCTTGCTGGGTACATTTGTACTCACGTTTGCCTATTTTATGTTTTTGCAGAGAGACTTCAGTCTCACTAGTAGTTCCGCTTGGACTTCGACGTTTAGCTTGATACCTCAGCTACGATCTTGTGCCCTCGGCAGGATCTGATCGATAGTCAGGCTTCTCAGCCTTTTTCATTTATAGATGTCTGTACTCAGACATGATAGCTTCCGTTTGTGCTTTGACTTGTATGCTCTGATTGTTGGGTCATGAGACCCATGTTTGTAATATCTCGCTCCTCGGAGCCTATTGAATAAATTATTTGAGTCGTAGAGTCATGTTGTGATGCC
>NW_021202188.1:0-1060 GCF_002162155.2 Triticum dicoccoides
GAGTGTTAATCACATGGCGATGTGAACTAGATTATTGACTCTAGTGCAAGTGGGAGACTGTTGGAAATATGCCCTAGAGGCAATAATAAAAGTATTATTATTATATTTCCTTGTTCATGATAATTGTCTTTTATTCATGCTATAACTGTATTATCCGAAAATCGTAATACACGTGTGAATACATAGACCACAATATGTCCCTAGTGAGCCTCTAGTTGACTAGCTCGTTGTGATCAACAGATAGTCATGGTTTCCTGGCTATGGACATTGGATGTCGTTGATAACGGGATCACATCATTAGGAGAATGATGTGATGGACAAGACCCAATCCTAAGCCTAGCACAAAGATCGTGTAGTTCGTTTGCTAGAGCTTTGCCAATGTCAAGTATCTCTTCTTTTGACCATGAGATCGTGTAACACCTGGATACCGTAGGTGTGCTTTGGGTGTATCAAACGTCACAATGTAACTGGGTGACTATAAAGGTACACTACAGGTATCTCCGAAAGTATCTATTGTTTTATACGGATCGAGACTGGGATTTGTCACTCCGTGTAAACGGAGAGGTATCTCTGGGCCCACTCGGTAGGACATCATCATATGCGCAATGTGACCAAGGAGTTGATCACGGGATGATGTGTTATAGAACGAGTAAAGTGACTTGCCGGTAACGAGATTGAACAAGGTATTGGATACCGACGATCGAATCTCGGGCAAGTAAAATACCGCTAGACAAAGGGAATTGTATACGGGATCGATTGAGTCCTTGACATCGTGGTTCATCCGATGAGATCATCGTGGAACATGTGGGAGCCAACATGGGTATCCAGATCCCGCTGTTGGTTATTGACCGGAGAACGTCTCGGTCATGTCTGCATGTCTCCCGAACCCGTAGGGTCTACACACTTAAGGTTCGATGACGCTAGGGTTATAAAGGAAGCTTGTATGTGGTAACCGAATGTTGTTCGGAGTCCCGGATGAGATCCCGGACGTCACGAGGAGTTCCGGAATGGTCCGGAGGTAAAGATTTATATATAGGAAGTCCTGTTTCGGCCATCGGGA
>NW_021202189.1:0-2907 GCF_002162155.2 Triticum dicoccoides
GGTAGGGTCATTGACCTAACATATGTGGAGTGCATAGCTCTAGATGAAGGGACGGCTACCGGCACCTCAACGAGCGATCAACAGATGTCGAGTGCACTTTGGAAGCTGAATGTCGTACCCAAGATGAGAGTGTTTTGGTGGAGGGTTTTGCGTGGCAATACTCCCAGATGAACAAAGACTACGGGCACGGCATATTAGTGATTTGAGCAGATGCAAAATCTGCCACGTGATGGAGGAAGACCTCAAGCATGCCTTTAATTCACGGTGCTCATGCTAATCGTTTCTGGAACGAGGCTTTGGGTTGGTTTGACCTCCGGCTACCTCAACTTCACCCAGTTTCATGGGCCAAGGAAATTCTGTGTGATCCTCGCTTCTCGGACAAGGACAGGCCACTGATCATCACCATCATGTGGTCTATTTGGCACTCTTGTAACAAGTTAAAGCACAAGAAGGAGGGGTCGGATCCAACAACTTGTATGCGTGTGACTAGGGAGGCATTTGCACTACTTGAGTTACCACGGAAAAAACCATGCCGGGTCATGGCTGGAGACCACCTGAAGCGGGGTTAGTCAAGATCAATACAGATGGTGCAATATCTATTGACACAACTACTGCTGGTGCAGGTGGAGTTGCAAGGTCTAATAATAAGTTGCTGGGTGCATGGTGCAAACCATACACTGGTATTACGGATCCTCTTATCGCCGAGGCAATGGCGCTGCGTGATGGTGTGCTTTTCGCCAAACTTCGAGGTTACACACATGCGATAATGAAGGTGGACTGCCTGGAGATGGTTAATCTCTGGAATAATCGCCACAACTCTCGTTTGATTGTGGCTCCTATCTTAGTTGAAATTGGAGAGCTTGTTAGTTATTTTTCTCTTTTTGTAATCCAACATGTAATAAGGTCAGCAAACGTTCCAGCACATCTATGTGCCAAGCGTGCTTGCACATTGAATGTGATGGAAAGCTGGCTCGAAGACAACCCCGGTTTCCTCCTGACCAGCTTATTGGCTGATTGTCGAGAGAATGCCTTCGTTTGAATAAAGCTCTCTACATTGCCAGCCAAAAAAAAAAGACCTGACATCTAAGGCCCACTTAGGGCCCCCACCATCATTAGAAGGTCTCAGGATCACAAGCGCATTCGGATGCGCACCCCCGGAAACCATCTCTGGTGAAACAAGAGAAGAGTAAGCATGCAAATTTCAGTCAGGGCATTATGAGTGGTTAACACTTATAATTATTCTGCTGTACAAAAAGATACACTTATAATTATTCACTAGTCCAGAAGACTTCGTTGCAACATTGACTTGTGTCAACTGCACATGTAAGCAGTTATGCTGGTCTGCTCATGTTGGGTAAGGTTATTCACATTCCCATATGCTCATCATAATTTCTTAGCACGCCATCAGATTGAGCTGTTTCTGAGCAGGACCTGCTAAAATTCAGAATTTTAGATCTGACTTACAAAGGTAGTATTGTAGCCATGGAAATATGTGGTTTGGTTTTCCTGTGCCGCCATAAGAGATCAACGTGTAGCAAAATATGGATGTGGAAGTGGGAAGGAGAATTGTAAATGCTTGAGTTGCGTGAATTGTTCTATTTGTGCGCTTTAACAACTAAAGTAATTGAACATACGTTTAGTTAGTTTTGTTTCACTTTAGCTATATATCAGACGACTGAGTTTTCATTTTTGGGTCAGTCAAAGTTGTAGCCCTTGATTCAAGGTGCTTTGTGATACGTGTGGAAGCTTAAACATGGATTTGACTGACCAGTTTATTTGTTCAGTCGATTTCTTGTCTTTTCTTGTTGAGTGTGTGATGTCCTCTTCAAGCATGCAGTTTGATTCGTGTCCACAACGGGTGACGCCTGGCCTAGGGGCTGCCTGGAATTTCCTGCTGCATGTTTGGTTGATGTCCAAGAAAAGAGGAAGTACGCCTGGCCTTGACAACGAAACAGCATAGTTAGCCTGGTGGAAAACGAGGCAAGATGATTAGCCTGGTCCCAGGCGTCCTTTTTTGGATGCCTGGACATGCCTGGTACATCAGCCTGGAAGTAATTGCATATATTAATTGATGTGGTGCAGAAAACGAGGCAAACAGGGAGCAAACAGCGACGGGTTAGAATCCATCAGGCCAGGCTATGAACCAAACACTCCTTCCATATGCTAGCCTGACCAGGCAACTTTTTTTAGATTCTCACGCATGGCCAGGCAGTAAAATTTCCCAGGCATGGGGTTCAGGACATGAACCAAACTGCCACAGAATGCATGTCAATTTTAATCTCTGTGTGTGCATGCTTTTTCTTTCCCTTGTGTTTTATGTCTGTTTCATTTTTGTTTTTTAGTTGGGTTTTTTCTTTATGTGTATTTTTGGGGTGTTGAGTGTGTGTAAATATGTACGCACAACTACTATACAAATATGTGTACAAATTATACTATAGTGCAGAAATGTCACTATTTATATGTTTATTTTGTGTATTTTTTTGTGCTAAATGTGTGGAAGTTTTTGTTGTATGTTTTTTTATTTTCTTTCATCTTTATTGGTAATACCAAGACAATTAATTTATTTTTCTTAGAAAATGTCATTTATTTATTATTATTATTGTTTGTAAATATGCACACATGTACTGAATGAATATGTGTGTAAATTATACTAGATTCTGAAAATTGCACTATTATATATGTATTCATAGCATATTACAAAAAGTGCAATTTTAGTGCAAAGTTGTGTGCATGTGTTTTCTTTTCTTTGTTCTTAAAGGGTAATACCAATCACACTAATGCCACAATTCATTTCTTTGTAGAAAAACTTCATTATTGTTTTGGTTTAATTTTCATTTCATTTTATTTCTTTTTAAGTGGTAAACCGGTGCCACTAATTAATTCCTTCTTAGTAAACTTCTTTTTTTT
>NW_021202190.1:0-1052 GCF_002162155.2 Triticum dicoccoides
ACCACGCACCGCCCCGCCGCTGCACAACCGCCCCGACACCGGCGCCTTCCCCGGCGCCACCCCACCACCGAGGCCTCGCCTCCTCCCGGAGCCCCCTTCGTCGCGACGCCCTCCCGCCTCTGCACCAACCCCGGTGAACGCCGCCCCGTCGCCCACGGATCCCGTCACCGTCGCTTGGAACGCCCCTCGCCGAAAGCGTCCTCGCCGGATCTCCTCCTCGTCTCTGTCGGTCGTCCCCGTCCTCCTCCACAACGGCTACCTCGAGCCTCGCCGCCCCCTGGTCTCTACTCGAACGTGAGGCCCGCCTCCCCCCTCTCTTCCCCCTTTGACCGGCGCCGCCTCCCGCTCGTCCCCGCGCACTAGCACGAGCCGCTCCGCCCCTGACCTTCCCCCCCTCGTGCCCGTGCCGTGCGCGCGACGCGCCCGCGTGCCCGTCGCATCAGCGACGTCTGGCCGCGCCTCGCTGCTCGTCGGAGGCCGCCAGCCCGCGCCTCCTGCCATCCGCGCCGCCCCTGTGTCTGCCTTCGCTCGCCGCGGTCGGCTGGCGAGCCTTGCCGAGGCTACGGCCTCGCCCCACCGCGCCCTGGTGACCTCCACCTACGCCCCGGGTTCACCCACTCGGGTGCTCGCGCCCATGCCCGGGGCCAGCCGCCCGAACGTCCGCGCCCGCACCTGCGGCGCCCGCAGCACCCAAACCCACTATGGCCCCTAGGGCCTATGACAGCCGGGCCCCACGCCCCCTGAACGTTTAAAAAAATAATAAAAGTAAATAAATAAAATATTAATTAGTTAATTAATTAAAGATTTAATTAACTTAATTAATCCTGATTAGATTAACCTAATCATCTGGTTTAGTTAATTAACCTGTTAGGTTTAGTTAACAGTCAATGACATGCGGGACCCACATGTCAGCTTGACCAGTCAACACCTCTGTTGACTGATAATGTCATGCTGACGTCATGCTGATGCAATAATACTATTTTCGAATTTAATTAATAATTAATAAGTTAGAAAATGATTTAAAAACTTTAAAAATTAATATAAAATAAACC
>NW_021202191.1:0-1430 GCF_002162155.2 Triticum dicoccoides
TGGGTGTGTTGGCCACGACATCCACTTTACCGGTTATCGAGGGACCAATATTATAGTTCTTGGAGAATGTTCCAACCATCATATCTGCCTGAGATTCAGATCTGGTTGGTGTCAGGATATCCCAGACTCATCAAGTCTAGAAAGAAAAATGAAAGTTTGCAACACAAATCGACGAGATGACGTTGCGAGATTCTCGGGAAATGAACTACGATAGTAAGCTCCAAAACATGAGCTGGTTCTGCTACAAACATGTGAACACGTTGTCCCAGACAAGCATGACCACGTGGTAGTCTTATAATAAAACACTACCGAGTTCAGGTGGGGAACCATCAACGAGGATATCAAAATCCTTGCATAAGGTATACTCTTAAGAAGGAACTTCTTCTCCTTGAACAAATCAATCAGTGGCTTGGTGTGCTAGGGATACATATAGATTGAAGATTGCAAGTCTTCAAACCACAGAATTCTTCGCACGTGTGCATGACTGACTTGCGATGATTCCAGAGGAAGCAACATTGACTTTCTCGAGTCCACGGCGGCAACTTGCATCAAATGCACACGAACTAGAGGAAATCACTTCTTACATCCGAACATATGCTTCACGAGCTAGCATGAGCAAATGCTTTCAAAAATTTCCAACACTAGGTTGATGTTCAACATGATTCATGGGGGGAGACAAAATGCTACTGATGGGCTCAACAGAAACTCATCGGAATTTCCATATCACTGGACTTCCACCATCATGTGAACACGGTGATAGCATTGGTCAGACCAAAGATGTAATGGTGTATGCTCGAGGGATCAACCACGAGTAGGACAACATTACGAGCATCGTTGGTACTGATTTGATTTGACGATAGCCCACACTCAAATCAAGGGATTGATAAGACAATAGGTCCAGCAACTGAGCACAAGGACCAATCGATGAAGATATCGTCTTTCTTCAACACACACTACACAAGAATATCCCTTTGGAACGAACTAAGTCAGACAAGCTTTTATCTTCCAACTCTCCAAGTTGTTGTCTAGCTTAACCAACTAGCTCAGGGATATCTAACACCGATTCTTGGAGAGAAGGTGGTTCACAAGAAACCAACTTGATCACGAACTCAACATAGCGGTCAGGTGACAACCCGGTAACACCTCCAAGAAGATATTTGGAAAGTCACGAACCACCGGTATGTTACTAAGCTCGAGAACAATCTTGCTTTTCAGGGCAAGATGATATGATCAAATGAGCGAGGATTTGACAAATCCTAACTCATCAATCAAAGAGTGCACCAGGAAATAAGGACTAGGTAGCACGATCAATCTTAGAATGGTGATTCAATAACCAACATACTAAGAATAAAATTATTATCCTTTAACTACCAAGCAACGAGGTTGCTAGGAGTATTGATCTCACACATCACAATTCATTTGTCGGTATT
>NW_021202192.1:0-1512 GCF_002162155.2 Triticum dicoccoides
TGCAAAGGTGGTGGCACGTCTCCCGCGATCGACAAAGCCCATGAATTGACTCTGGATCCTGTCATGATTAGTAGAACAAGAAACAAAACCCAAAAATAATGTTCCTATAACTACTAGGATGTGGTGGTAAAACGCTCACAGTAAAGCAAATATCAATGTCTTACAAGTTCTTACCATGCAGCAGGCGGTGATCGGCAACCAGCGGTGTCAAGTAACTCCGAATATTGAGTAAAGCGATTGCCAGGGGAGCGTACGTATACACGGTGTAGAAATATGTGGAGCTGGGTTGGCTATATATGGTAGCAAAAGATTAGCAATAATCAATTCAAAGATGCAATGTTGAATAAACGCTCAACGACGGTACTGTGCTGGTCCTAGGCTAGACCGAACTAGAGACGCGAGCCTAGAACACTAATGAGGTCACGTCGTAGCACAACTAGCATCAATGAAGGACACTAAGTAGCTTTGGACAGCAAGATATAAATGAAGATCACAACGGCAGTAAAGATAATGAGGTGAAACAACAGCCAAGCAGGATATATCAACAACTTTGTCTCCAACTTTCCTCTGAAAAAGTTTGTGCCGATTTTTTTTTTCTTCTCTCTTTTTTTTCCTCACACTTTTTTTTCTTTCTCTCCTTTTTTTTCTCTGACTTTTTTTTCTCCTTTTTTTTCTCCTTTTTTTTCTCTCTTTTTTTCTCCCTCTTTCCAAAACAAACTAGATAAGATGCAGATTGGATCAAGTGAAGATGTGAACGATCTCAACTATTATTATGACAAAGAATGATGGGTAGCACGGGGTGAAAATTGATGGATGGGTGGTGGACAGCGGAAGAGATAATGATGCAGCGGTGGCGTGACTAATGTGAACAGAACTCGAAACTCTAAACGAACTAGACACTAAGACCAGCAACTCGACACAACGATGCAACCGATAATTCAACTATGCAAGCAATGAAAAGAAAATTGCAAAGGCTCAGACTGGCTTGGACCAAGGATGAATAGATCTAACTCTTTTTTGTGGCTTTTTCTTGGACAATAGGTAAGAAAATAAATCTAATCTAGGAAAACTGGAAATTCTCACCGAGCAACCTGAAAACTGATACCACTTGATAGAGGCGGGGTGTCCCGATCTTTCGATGAGATGACAACTATCGATTTGGTGGAGACGACTTTGACGATCCGACTACAAACGTGCAACGACGTTGTGCCTTAGCAATCACTAAACCAACTCCGAGAGGTTATTGACCACGCCGGAGCACGATCAACCTGACCACGAAGGTCTATTCCTGCAAGCAATCGAAGAACAAGCAAGAATATGATAAAAGCAATCTAAATATCGCGAATATGTATGAAGTATTGATAATGGTGGGGATCCGAAAAGTGGTCTTGGTCTGGTCATTGGACACAAACGAAGCACACGAAGTTGCAATGGCTAACTTTTAACTAAACAAATCCCAAGGAAAAGCTACTAGATGGATCTACTTATATAGGAGCAAGGGGTGGCGGCCAA
>NW_021202193.1:0-1046 GCF_002162155.2 Triticum dicoccoides
GTGTACCTCAAATTGAAGATGCCCGGCCCCAAAGGAGTGATCACTGTCACCGGTGATCGGAAAAAGGCAGAAGAGTGCTTTCAGAAGGGCTCCAAGATTGCCGATTCCCAGGTGACAGCGGTCGAGTTCGAAGAATACAAGCAAAACGCAGATCCGAGTGACTTGCTGCGATCGAAGAAACCCGCCACGGAGTCTGCATTCCAGTCGTCCGGTGAGACGAAGCCTGTTCACATTCACCCGACCGACCCCGAAGCAGCTCCGACCCGCATCTCCACATCACTCGACCCAAAATAGGAAGAAGCGCTCATCCAGTTCCTCCGTGAGAACTGGGACATTTTTGCATGGAAGCCCGCTGACATGCCAGGTGTTCCCAGGGGACTGGCTGAGCATCGCCTAAGAGTCGACTCATCTGCAAAACCAGTCAAAGAGCATCTTCGGCGGTCCGCCGTCCAGAAGAGAAAGGCCATTGGCGAAGAAGTGGCTCGACTGTTGGCGGCAGGATTTATCCGAGAGATATACCACTCCGAGTGGCTCGCTAATGTCGTCATGGTTCCTAAGAAGGACAAGTCGCTCCGAATGTGCATTGATTTCAAGCACATCAACCGGGCCTACCCGAAAGATCATTTTCCTCTCCCTCGCATAGATCAAATTGTTGACTCGACCGCGGGATGCGAGAGGCTATCTTTTTTAGATGCCTACTCCGGGTACCACCAGATCCGTCTGTACGGACCCGACGAGGTAAAAACAGCTTTCATCACTCCATTCGGGTGCTTCTGCTATATCACCATGCCATTCGGCCTCAAGAATGCCGGAGCCACATTTATGCGAATGATTCAGAAGTGTCTACTCACTCAAATCAGTCGGAATGTGGAAGCATATATGGATGATATCGTTGTCAAGTCACGAAAAGGTTCCGACCTGCTCGCTGATCTCGCCGAAACATTTGCCAACCTCAGAAGATATGATATCAAGCTCAATCCATCAAAGTGCACATTTGGAGTTCCTGGTGGCAAGTTACTCGGTTTTCTCGTTTCCGAACGGGGAAT
>NW_021202194.1:0-1435 GCF_002162155.2 Triticum dicoccoides
GACAACCATGGAAATCGCTTTGGGACCCCAAAACGGTGAGTAATAGTCCATGAAACGGGCCAGAATCGGCCAAAACTGCGAGTGTTGATGACCAACACGTAAGGACACCTTGGGGTTCAACAACTATGGAAATCGCTTCGGGAACCCAAAACGGTGAGTAATAGTCCACAAAACCCGTCAGAATTGGCCAAAACTATCAGTGTTGACGACGGACACATAAACGAACCCCGGGGTTCATCGATCGTGGAAATTGCTCTAGGTCCCCAAAATGCTGAGTGATAGTGCACAAAACGGACTAGAATCGGCCGAATATGTGTGTGTTGATCACCGACACGTAAACGCACCAAGGGTTTGTCAATCATGGAAATGACTCCAAGACCCAAAATAGAGTAATAGTCCAAGAAACGGGCCAGAATCGGCCCAAACTGTGATTGTTGATGACCGACACGTAAGCGCACCTTGGAATTCGACAACCATGGAAATCGCTTTGGGACCCCAAAACGGTGAGTAATAGTCCATGAAACGGGCCAGAATCGGCCAAAACTGCGAGTGTTGATGACCAACACGTAAGCACACCTTGGAGTTCAACAACTATGGAAATCACTTCGGGACCCCAAAACCGTGAGTAATAGTCCACGAAACATGTCAGAATTGGCCAAAACTGTGAGTGTTGACGACAGACACATAAATGCACCCCGGGGTTCATCAATCGTGGAAATCCCTCTGGGTCTCCAAAACATTGAGTAATAGTGCACGAAACGGACATGATTCGGCCAAATATGTGAGTGTTGATGACCGACACGTAAACACACCCTGGGGTTCGTCAATCATGGAAATGACTCTGAGACCCCAAAATAGAGTAGTAGTCCAAGAAACGGGCCAGAATCGGCCCAAACTGTGATTGTTGATGACCGACACGTAAGCGCACCTTGGAGTTCGACAACCATGGAAATCGCTTTGGGACCCCAAAACGGTGAGTAATAGTCCACGAAACCCGTACGAATTGGCCAAAACTCTCAGTGTTGACGACGGACACATAAACGAACCCCGGGGATCATCGATCGTGGAGATTGCTCTAGGTCCCCAAAATGCTGAGTGATAGTGCACAAAACGGACTAGAATCGGCCAAATATGTGAGTGTTGATCACCGACACGTAAACGCACCAAGGGTTCGTCAAACATCGAAATGACTCCAAGACCCCAAAATAGAGTAATAGTCCAAGAAACGGGCTAGAATCGGCCCAAACTGTGATTGTTGATGACCGACATGTAAGCGCACCTTGGAATTCGACAACCATGGAAATCGCTTTGGGACCCCAAAACGGTGAGTAATAGTCCATGAAACGGGCCAGAATCGGCCAAAACTGCGAGTGTTGATGACCAACACGTAAGGACACCTTGGGGTTCAACAACTATGGAAATCGCTTCGGGACCC
>NW_021202195.1:0-1228 GCF_002162155.2 Triticum dicoccoides
GTCGCCTGATGGTCTATGGCGACTCGGATTTAGTGGTCAACCAGGTGATGAAAGAGTGGGACGTGAGAAGCCCAGCCATGACTGGATACTGCAGTGCAGTGAGGAAGCTGGAAAAGAAGTTCGAGGGGTTGGAGCTCCATCATATACCCCGACTGAAAAATCAAGCAGCTGATGATCTAGCAAAGATAGGTTCCAAGAGAGAAGCCATTCCGAGTGGTGTGTTCTTGGAGCATATACACACTCCGTCAGTCAAAGAAGATCCTTTCACCGAAGAAACTCCACAGCCCAAGAGTGCCACAGATCCGACTGAGATTGAGGTCCCAGCGATGGTCGACTTGATCATGGAGGTTTTGGTGGTCATTCCCGACTGGACAGTTCCGTATGTCGCATATATCCTGAGAAAAGAGCTTCCGGAGGATGAGGAAGAGGCTCGACAGATCGTCCGTCGATCTAAGAGCCGGATTTTGCTGGCCAAAGGCGAATGAGATGGCAAAAGAGATAGTGGATAAGTGCGAGGGATGTCAGTTCTACTCGAATATGTCGCACAAGCCTGCGTCGGCTCTGAAGACCATCCCACTCGTCTGGCCTTTCGCAGTATGGGGATTGGACATGGTCGGTCCTTTGAGAACAGGACGAAGCGGCTTCACGCATGTACTGGTGGCAGTCGACAAGTTCACCAAGTGGATCGAGGCTAAACCAATCAAGAACCTTGACACCGGTACTGCTGTTAGCTTCATCAGGGAACTAATATTCAGATATGGAGTCTCGCACAGCATCATTACGGATAATGGGTCGAACTTTGACTCGGAGGAATTCAGAGATTTCTGCAACTCCCAAGGCACACGGGTCGACTACGCTTCAGTCGCCCATCCGCAGTCGAATGGACAAGCAGAGCGAGCTAATGGACTGATTCTTAAGGGATTGAAGCCCCGACTGATGCGTGATCTCAAACACGCGGCTGGAGCTTGGGTCGACGAACTTCCCTCAGTGCTTTGGGGGCTGCGGACCACACCTAATCGGTCGACCGGAAGAACTCCATTCTTCTTGGTCTACGGAGCTGAAGCAGTCTTGCCGAGTGATCTTCTCCACAATGCTCCTCGAGTTGAAATCTACAACGAAGCAGAGGCGGAACAAGCGCGGCAGGACGCAGTCGACCTTTTAGAGGAAGAAAGGGAGATGGCTCTGATCCGGTCGACCATCTACCAACAAGATTTGCGTCGTTTCCACG
>NW_021202196.1:0-984 GCF_002162155.2 Triticum dicoccoides
AAAACCCAAGGAAAAGCTACTAGATGGATCTACTTATATAGGAGCAAGGGGTGGCGGCCAAGGAGGTGGGAGGACGTCCCAAGGCAGCCTAAAACTAAATCTAGGTCGTACAAGGCCAATGGGCCCAAGTGGAGGTGATGTAACACCTTTGGACTTGTAGTTTGACTCGGATTCTGCTGCAGCATCAGATTGTTTCGTCCACAACTCAACGCTCCGGACGAATTTGAAGGTGATTCCAATTGGGTTGGAAAGTGCACGAAATCTAGTTTCCAACAAAAAAAGAATCACCCAATTCGGAGTCCGTATGAAAAACTTGTGTGCGTTTTGAGTCAGGTATGTCTGTGCAGTTCGAATCTGAATCCAGAACGTGAGAGACTTGGACTCTATCTTCTCTTGGGCCAAAAGTGACGTGAGAGAACTTTTTGGACAGCAAATAAACATCTCTTTCTTCCTTATCTTCATATGTGGATTGTACAAATGTCCCATACACCTGCAATTAGACAAAACACAAAAGTGTGTGAAATATTTTTGTTCTGGATAACATAAATAGATTATTGAATAGTTTGCACTAGAAATCACCTGACAAATATGCATATATGCAATATTTTTGGTCATATCCAAGGTAGTCATGTCCTCATCATCCTCCCCTTCTTGAAAATAAAGCCGTCCTCGGCATTGCTTAATCTGAAATGTGGCTAACAAAAGAGACAAGGTGTACATGTTGTATATGTATATGTCATCCATTTTTACTTCCCTTGATTTTTGCATATATGACACATGAATAGATGAGTAACTTGCATAGTTCATAAAATCTAAAGCCAAAAAATTAGCACAAGAAGTAGAAGGCATGAAAATATTGCAACTCAGTTTGCACATATAAGTGAAGCTCTTATTCATTTCAAAAGATTGACAATGTTCATCATTAAACCATCCCAACATTGGTGAATAAACCTTACTTGCATCAAATTTACATGCTACAACATG
>NW_021202197.1:0-1031 GCF_002162155.2 Triticum dicoccoides
GTCTGAACATTGTAGATTATATCCTATTCCAACTACTTGGGCTGCTTTGAAAACTGCTATGCGTACGCGTTGGGTTCCACCATATTATCAACGTGAATTGCTTCAAAAATTGCAGCGTTTAAGACAAGGGAAAAATTCTGTAGAAGAATATTATCAGGAATTACAAACTGGCATGATTAGATGTGGTATTGTTGAGGAGAATGAAGCTATGCTTGCACGTTTTCTGGGTGGATTAAATAGAGAGATTCAGACCATTCTAGACTATAAGGAGTATACTAATATCACTCGTTTATTCCATCTTGCTTGTAAAGCTGAACGTGAAGTGCAGGATCGACAAGCATTGGGGCGAACTAACTTTTCTGTAGGCCGACCTTCATCATGGACACCACGTGCATCTTCTACTTCAACTGCACCAGCACCTCCATCCGGTGCCACCTCCAGCCGTGATACTAGAAAACAGGCACAACCACCATTATCTTCCAAGAGCGCACCTGCGGGTCCTGCACAGCGTTCTTCTTCTTCCATGGCATCAACAGGGCACACAAGTGATATTATTTGTCGTCGTTGTAAGGGAGGAGGTCATTATGCAAGGGAATGCAAATCTCCGCGTGTGATGATTGCTACCGCGGATGGTGGATATGAGTCCGCTAGTGACTATGATGAAGAGACATTGGCTCTTATTACACGTGAAGAACATGGTGGAGATGATTCTGATCATGAGACGCAATACATGGCTCCTGAAGACGCTGACAGGTATGAATGTTTAGTTGCTCAACGTGTTTTGAGTGTGCAGGTCACACAAGCTGAGCAAAATCAGAGGCACAATTTGTTCCATACCAAGGGAGTTGTGAAGGAACGTTCTGTGCGCGTCATAATAGACGGAGGGAGCTGCAACAACTTGGCTAGCATGGAGATGGTGGAGAAGCTTTCTCTCACCACAAGACCACATCCACATCCTTACTACATCCAATGGTTCAACAACAGCGGCAAGGTTAAGGTAACACGTACTGTTCGTGTGCATTTTAGTATCT
>NW_021202198.1:0-1569 GCF_002162155.2 Triticum dicoccoides
CCTTTCCGGCTGAGCTGCCATTCTTTTAACTGGAATTGGTTCTCGACCAATCCAATTGTCGTTGATTGTACCCTAAGGCTATTCAACTTATCCATCCCTAATCAGAGCATTGCTTCTGATCCCTTGATTTGGAAATCATAATTCCTTTGCATTTGACAATTGAGTTAGTCAGTTGTTTCTATAATTTGATCTCCTTGCACTCTTCTTCCTCTAGTTGAGTACCGATGCTCACGTCAGATCCATTGTGGACCATCAGGCCCATTGTTGGATTTTATCCGTCAGCATCCTTCATATTCAATAACCTTGTGAGCCTTCCCTTGGATACATAATGCCCTTGGTAATTGTATCATCTACTTTCTCAACCTTGCTCTACTTTCGAGCTTGTGTTATTTACTCTTGAAACTTGTGGTATACGTTTCTAAGAAGCCCCTGTGGGTTGAACATATGCCTTCTCTAAACCGTGTGTACCCGAAAGTTTTCACGAGTCATACTCTTCTGGTGCTTCACCAGATAAAATTTCAACACTGCATCTTCATCGAACGTGAGAAGTGAATGAAAGGTTATGCATTGGAGAAGTGGGAGTCGACCTTGAACTTGTGTTCATGCCCATGGACACGATGTAGATCTTATCATTAAAGCTTCTTTTAAATAAATTATTCCTTTGGTATAAGTTCATCTTATATCTAGGATCTGGCCTTTTGCAACCATGGTTCCGACCATGATTGTTATTCTTTGATCTCATTTCTCGGACAAGTTAAAACAATTGTCTTCTATGGATCAATACACCAGTCCCACCTTTACCTTGATCTTGTGTCGAGTATTACCCCCCTGGTATCTCGAGATTATCATGGAACTGCATAACTCCTTATGAGTTCTTCATCAAGTGCTACCTTCCCACTGATTCCAATTTTTCGCGGGCTCTGAGTTATTGAACACTCAAAGACACCGATAACTGAACCGAGTCCGCTCTTCGGTTCAACAACTCTTCAGTAAGCTTCTATAAGTACGAGTTTGTACCCGATCACGCCATTCCTAGCCTGTTTGGCTATATCATTGTCGTGACGATTCTAACTGTGCTACCTGGTCCTTATTCTCGGAGCACCAATTTTCAACGATGAACTAACCTTATGTCGATCCTCATCGTCATATCATTTCGCCTTGAACAACAAGCTTGGTTTCGAGTTTGTGTCGTACCCTTGGTTCCAATAACCTTTCACTTCATCATTACTTGACTTGATGTCGTTACCGATCGATTACATCATCATGAACTCTCGCGACAAAGGTGTCGTGATCATCAACATTCTGAGCTCATCCAGGATATCAATTGAATTCATGATGAGAAATAACATCCTTGCCCTCGATGAATTGTATTATCGTCGACCACTTTATTGCCTTCCCACCAACACAAGCTTGTTCATGTTTGGTGTTATACCTTGAGTTCCTTGCTATCCAGCAATTGTTCTTCTTTACCTTGGAGTATTACCATCCTTTATGTCAAGAATGTTCTGAGATTTGTTCCACCTCTTGAGAATTCTTGGCATAGAAATACTTCTCACCATCACCATTCTT
>NW_021202199.1:0-1145 GCF_002162155.2 Triticum dicoccoides
AGAAGCCTTCACGGTATTGAAAGATAAGTTGACACATGCTCCTTTACTCCAACTTCCTGATTTTAATAAGACTTTTGAGCTTGAATGTGATGCTAGTGGAATTGGATTAGGAGGTGTGTTATTACAAGATGGCAAACCTGTTGCATACTTTTCTGAAAAATTGAGTGGGCCTAGTCTGAATTATTCTACTTACGATAAAGAATTATATGCTCTTGTTCGGACTTTAGAAACATGGCAACATTATTTATGGCCCAAAGAATTTGTTATACATTCTGATCATGAATCTTTGAAACATATTAAAAGTCAAGCTAAACTGAATCGTAGACATGCTAAATGGGTTGAATTTATTGAGACTTTCCCTTATGTCATTAAACACAAGAAGGGAAAAGAAAATGTTATTGCTGATGCATTGTCTCGTCGCTATACTTTGCTTTCACAACTTGACTTCAAAATATTTGGTTTGGAGACCATCAAAGATCACTATGTGCATGATGCTGATTTTAAAGATGTAATGCAGAATTGTAAAGAAGGAAAAATGTGGAACAAGTTTGTCGTTAACGATGGATTTGTGTTTCGTGCTAACAAGCTATGCATTCCAGCTAGCTCCGTTCGTGTTTTGTTGTTGCAGGAGGCGCATGGAGGAGGATTAATGGGACACTTTGGCGTGAAGAAGACGGAGGACGTACTTGCTACACATTTCTTTCGGGCAAAGATGAGACAGGATGTTGAGCGTTTTATTGCTCGCTGCACTACATGTCAAAAAGCTAAGTCACGACTCAATCCTCATGGTTTATATATGCCTTTGCCTGTACCTAGTGTTCCTTGGGAGGATATATCTATGGACTTTGTTTTAGGTTTACCTCGAACAAAGAAGGGGAGGGATAGCATATTTGTTGTCGTGGATAGATTCTCGAAAATGGCACACTTTATACCATGTCATAAAAGCGAGGATGCTGTTAATGTTGCTGATTTGTTCTTTCGTGAAATTATTCGCTTGCATGGTGTGCCAAATACTATTGTTTCAGATCGTGATACTAAATTTCTTAGCCACTTTTGGAGATGTTTATGGGCTAAGTTGGGGACTAAACTGCTTTTTAGTACTACTTGTCACCCCCAAACTGATGGACAAACTGAAGTAGTCAATA
>NW_021202200.1:0-1064 GCF_002162155.2 Triticum dicoccoides
CCTAGGGTTTAAGGGGGCAAGAGTCCTAGGAGGGTAAGGCACCTCCTAGGTGCCTTGGGGGGAGGGAAAACCCCCCTTGGCCGCCGCACCCCCTAGGAGATTGGATCTCCTAGGGCCGGCCACCCCCCCTTGGCACCCCTATATATAGTGGGGGAGAGGAGGGACTTCATACCTGAACGCCCTGGCCTTTGGTTGCCTCCTTCTCCCTCCTCAACACCTCCTCCACCTCCATAGTGCTTAGCGAAGCTCTGCCGGAGTACTGCAGCTCCATCAACACCACGCCGTCGTGCTGCTGCTGGTGCCATCTCCCTCAACCTCTCCTCCCTCCCTTGCTGGATCAAGAAGAGGAGACGTGGCTGTTCCGTACGTGTGTTGAACGCGGAGGTGCCGTCCGTTCGGCGCTGGTCATCGGTGATTTGGATCACGTCGAGTACGACTACACCATCACCGTTCTTTTGAACGCTTCCGTGCGCGATCTACAAAGGTATGTAGATGCATCTGATCACTCGTTGCTAGATGAACTCCTAGATGATCTTGGTGAAACGAGTAGGAAAATTTTTGTTTTCTGCAACGTTCCCCAACAGTGGCATCATGAGCTAGGTCTATGCGTAGTTCTTCTTGCGCGAGTAGAACACAATTTGTTGTGGGCGTAGATTTGTCAACTTTCTTGTCGTTACTAGTCCTTTCTTGCTTCAGCGGTATTGTGGGATGAAGCGGCCCGGACCAACCTTACACGTACGCTTACGTGAGACCGGTTCCACCGACTAACATGCACTAGTTGCATAAGGTGGCTGGCGGGTGTCTGTCTCTCCCACTTTAGTTGGAGCGGAATCGATGAACAGGGTCCTTATGAAGGGTAAATAGAAGTTGACAAATCACGTTGTGGCTTTAACGTAGGTAAGAAAACGTTCTTGCTAGAACCCTAATTCAGCCACGTAAAACTTGCAACAACAATTAGAGGACGTCTAACTTGTTTTTGCAGCAAGTGGTTTGTGATATGATATGGCCAAAGTTGTGATGAATGATGAATGATCTATATGTGATGTATGAGATGTTCATGCTAT
>NW_021202201.1:0-936 GCF_002162155.2 Triticum dicoccoides
ATAGAGGCGGGGGTGTCCCGATCTTTCGATGAGATGATAACTATCGATTTGGTGGAGACGACTTTGACGATCCGACTACAAACGTGCACGACGTTGCGCCTTAGCAATCGCTAAACCAATCTCCTGAGGTTACTGACGAGGCCGGAAGCACGGTCAGCCTGACCACGAAGGTCTATTCCTGCAAGCAATCGAAGAACGAGCAAGAATATGATAAAGCAATCTGAATATTGCAAATATATATGAGGTATTGATAATGGTGGGGATCCGGAAGCGGTCTTGGTCTGGTCGTTGGACACAAACGAAGTACACGAAGTTGCAATGGCTAACTTTTAACTAAACAAATCCCCAGGAAAAGCTACTAGATGGATCTACTTATATAGGAGCAAGGGGTGGCGGCCAAGGAGGTGGAAGGACGTCCCAAGGCAGCCTAAAACTAAATCTAGGTCGTACAAGGCCAATGGGCCCAAGTGGAGGTGATGTAACACCTTTGGACTTGTAGTTTGACTCGGATTATGCTGCAGCATCAGATTGTTTCGTCCACAACTCAACGCTCCGGACGAATTTGAAGGTGATTCCAAGTGGGTTGGAAAGTGCACGAAATCTAGTTTCCAACAAAAAAAGAATCACCCAATTCGGAGTCCGTATGAAAAACTTGTGTGCGTTTTGAGTCAGGTATGTCTGTGCAGTCCGAATCTGAATCCAGAACGTGAGAGACTTGGACTCTATCTTCTCTTGGGCCAAAAGTGACGTGAGAGAACTTTTTGGACAGCAAATAAACATCTCTTTCTTCCTTATCTTCATATGTGGATTGTACAAATGTCCCATACACCTGCAATTAGACAAAACACAAAAGTGTGTGAAGTATTTTTGTTTTGGATAACATAAATAGATTATTGAATAGTTTGCACTAGAAATCACCTGACAAATATGCATATA
>NW_021202202.1:0-1233 GCF_002162155.2 Triticum dicoccoides
GGAGTCGTCCCCGACCGCTATCCCTCTCTCTGCTCGCTCTGGCTCTCTCCCTCTCTCGATTTGGAGCACCACCGAGAGCCACCGGAGGCCGCCGCCGTCGCATCCATAGCCACCGGCCACCCCTCGCCCTTCCGATGAGCTCAGGAGCTCCGTCCCGACCCCATGGAGCTGCACACCGACGCACGCGACCAGAGGAGGCCCCAGTCGACCGGAGCATCGTCGTCTTCATCCCCGGTGCCCGGAGATTGCCGCCGTAAATTCGCCGTCGCAGAAGCTTCCCCGAGCTCGCCGACCCCTCCGTCCAGTCCACTGTGAGTCCCTCTTCCTCTTCCCCCTTCCCTCAAGCTCGCGCTCATCCCCTAGCCTCTTCCTCCATCGCGGCCGAGAGTTTCTCGCCGCCGGCCATGGCGTGGTCGTGGCCACAGCCACCGCAGCTCGTTTCCGAGCCCACTGACGTGCTCACCGCGATCTCAGGAGTCCGTAGCACGCCCCAGCTCCTCCTGCCGTGCTCCCTAACCCCGACCCCGAGCTCGCCCGAGCTCCGGCCGCCGAGGTCGACGCCGTGCTCAACTCCGGCCACCTCCGCTCCAGCCGCCTCCACCACTGGAAGCGCCACTCCGCCAGCTCCCCGTAGATGCTCCCCGCGCCCCAAACCCTGGCCTGTAGCGCAATCCCGATGCGGACGACGCCGCGATCTGAGGTCGCCGGCGGTTAAACGCCGGTAGCTGACGTGGCGATGTCATTAAACGCTAATGACGCCCTAACCAACCCCCTAGGCCACTGACTGTGGGCCCCACCCCTGGTCAAACCTCAGTTAGCGCTGGGTTTGACCGGGATTAGTTCCTGTGTCACTGACGTGTGGACCCCGCACGTCAGGTTTGACCTGGACCTGGCCGTTGACTCGCTGACGTCATGCTGGCGTCAGGCTGACGCAGTTAAATCATTTTCTGGAATTATTTTAATTCTAAATATTCAGGAAATTCCAGAAAATGTTCAAAACTTCAAAAAATCATAGTAATTCAACCGTAACTCCAAATTAAATAATTTATATATGAAAAATTATCAGAAAAATTCAAGGAATCCATCTGTACCATTTTCATGCATGTTAGAACAACTTATAGCTGCTGTATAGCACAAATCAATTAAATGGCATTTGAATAATCACATATGGAGTTTGAATTTGAATCTTGTATTCAAACCAACTTCATTTAATCTGTTGCTAGTTGCATTAGC
>NW_021202203.1:0-1140 GCF_002162155.2 Triticum dicoccoides
TAGTATAGCAAGGCAGACGGACAAGAGTGTAGGGCCACTGATGGAACACTAGCATCCTATACTAAGCATTTAGGATTGCGGGTAAGGTATCAATGACTGTAGCAGCAATGACAGGCTATGCATCAGAATAGGATTAACGGAAAGCAGTAACATGCTACACTACTCTAATGCAAGCAGTATAGAGAAGAGTAGGCGATATCTGGTGATCAAAGGGGGGGGGGGCTTGCCTGGTTGCTCTGGCAAGAGAGAGGGGTCGTCAACTCCGTAGTCGAGCTGGGCAGCAGCAGCGTCGGTCTCGGTGTCTAGCGAGAGAAGAGGGGGAAGAAACAATAAATATAATGCAAACAAATGCATGACGATGCATGACATGACAAAGCGTGATGCTAGGTGTGCCCTAACGCGGTACGAGGTGGTACCGGTGAAGGGGGGAAACATCCGGGAAATTATCCCCGGTGTTTCGCGTTTTCGGACAAACGAACCGGAGGGGGAAAGTTGCGGGTTCGATAGGTTAGGGGTGTGTGGCGGACGAACGGGTTGCGTATCCGGATTCGTGTCGTCGTTCTGAGCAACTTTCATGTTGAAAATATTTTAATCCGAGTTACGGATTAAAAGATATGATTTTTAAAAGATTTTAACAATTTTGGAATTTAATTATTTATTTAATTAATTCGAAAAAATGTATTTATGACGTCAGCATGATGTCATGCTGACGTCAGCAGTCAACAGGGGTTGACTGAGTCAACCCTGACATGTGGGTCCCGTTCGTCAGTGACTGTTAACTAATTACCCTAGTTTAGTTTAATTAACAGTAGTTAATTAGGTTAATTAGCCATTAGGTTAATTAATCAGGAGTAATTAAATTAATTATTTACTTAATTAATTAATTAAACAATTAATTTTATTCATTTTCAATTTTATTAATTATATTTATTTAATTATTTTATTATTTTTTTTTTTTAATAAAAACGTTCGAGGGTGGGGCCCCTTGTCATAGGCCCCTAGGCCTAACGGGTGCATGGGCGCACGGGCGCCCGATCCGGATGGAGCCCCAGTGGGCGCGGGCGCTGGAAGTGGCCGCCGGCTCGGCAGTGGCCCGTGGGGCTGGAGGCGGGGCAGCGGACACAGCCGCAGGGGCGACGG
>NW_021202204.1:0-494 GCF_002162155.2 Triticum dicoccoides
AAAATTTAATTAATCTAACAAAAAAATCTAACATAATATAAACAAATTAATTACTACACATCTAATCTAACCAAAAAAATCTAATCTAACAAAAAAATCTATGAACTACATATCTAAATTACTACACACATCTAATCTAACAAAAAAAATCTAATTAATCTAACAAAAAAATCTATCATAATATAAACAAATTAATTATTACACATCTAATCTAACCAAAAAAATCTAATCTAACAACAAAATCTATGAACTACATATATCTAAATTACTACACATCTAACCTAACAAAAAAAAATCTAATTAAATCTAACAAAAAAATGAGGGTGACGGCCGGCGAAGGCGACGGCGAGGTGCTCACGTACGGCCGGCGACGGCAACGGCGAGGTGCGGAGCGGGGCGGCAACGGCGTCGAGGCGGCGCGGGCCGGGGTGGCGCGACGTCGACCGGGGCGCGGCGCGGGCGGGCTGGGCGGGGCGCGCGGGTGGCGACGACGC
>NW_021202205.1:0-795 GCF_002162155.2 Triticum dicoccoides
ATGTCACATCCCTAGTTCTGACAATGCCTAGTGCATGCATTAGAGTGTTACATCATGTTTAAATTTCATTTAAACCTGAGATGGGGATTGACTAAGCCCTAGCACCAAATGAATTCAACTAGGGTCAAAATAAAACCTTTTCATTGAACTCAAAATGTCCTCTAAAAATGTTCAACATTTCTGGGTTGAGGTGGAAGCATCTACCAAAAATGGTTTATATTTTTGCAGGACATATTTGGTCACTGAATTAAATCATATAGTATTTTCATTTGGGCATTTAAATGCTATTAAATATTTCAAATGCTCAAATAATCATAAACTAAAATGTTTACTGTTGGATATATTCTAAACAGTAGCCATGATTAGTTTCATGATTTTTGAAAGTGTCTGAGTATTTTTAATAAAGCCCTAAATTTACAGAATAATAGAAAATTGAGATAATTAGAAAAAGAGAGAGAGAAGGAAGTTACCTGGCCTTACCGTGCAGCCCACCAGAGCCTGGCCCAGCTCCATCTGGCCGGCCCAGCCGGCCCAGCCCACCTCCCCCCCTTGTCCTCTTCCTCCTCTGCCAGGAGGACGAACAGAGGCGAGGCGTGGCGCGCGCCGACGCTGCCTCGGCCACCTCCTGCTTACCTGCTCGCCGCTGGAGGCACCCGAGGGAGCCACGCACTCCCCCTCGCCCCCTGCACCTCCCCTCTCTTCCCCTGGACCCCGTTCCCTCCTCTGTTTCCCTCCCGCGCACACCACCGAGCGGAGCTCGCCGTCATCGTCGCCGTACCCATGGCCACCGGCCAC
>NW_021202206.1:0-1814 GCF_002162155.2 Triticum dicoccoides
GCTCAATCAACTCCTACACATGCTAGTGGGTTTCATCTAGTTACTGTGGCAATGACAGGTCATGCAGAGGAAATGGGTTCAACTACCGTAGCACACAGCAGTTTGAATCGCGTTGTCTTAATGCAGTAAAAGAGAGCAGGAGCGAGAACATGGGATTGTATCGATATGATCAAATGGTTGGTTGCTTGCCTGATGGTTCGATGCACGGATACGGTTCTTCGTTAGGGTAATCACGGTACTCCTCGGGGACAGATCCTGTCGCAAAGGACATCGATACACAAGCATCACCAAACAATGTGCAACAATATGATGCATGCATGAAACATGGCAATATGAGTGTGTTGGGCTAATGCAACTAAAACCAGAGGTGTTTGAACAAATTTGAATCAAGGATTCAAATTTCAAATTCAAATATGGCCTTTTAAAGTGCCTTTTCTTGTTCTGCTTAAAACATCAATTTAACTTATTTGATCATGCATGAAAATAGTACAGATGGATAGATTGGATTTTTCTGATCATTTTTCATATATAATTTGTCCAATTTGGAGTTACAGAATAAAAGTTATGAATTTTTGAAGTTTAATTAATATTCTGGAATTTCCTGATTTAAATTAAATCCAGAAATATAATTATTGCGCCAGCATGACGTCAGCATGACGTCAGTGGTCAACTGTGGCTGGCTGAGGTCAAACCTGACGTGTGGGGCCCACACGTCAGTGACAGGGGGGTTAAACAGGATTAAATTAATCCTAATTAGGGGTTAGTGGCGCTGGGGCCCACTGTCAGTGTCAGGGGGGTTGACTACGGTAATTAGTACTAACTAACCACCTGGCCGACAGGGCCCACGCGTTAGTGACCCTGGGGGGGTCAACCCCAGGTCGGACAGGTCAAACCCCACCGGCGACATGACGCCGGCGAGCCCCGAGACGGCGGCGAAAGTGCTTTTTTCCATTCCGGCAACCAAATGGACGGCGGAAGGCATCTACGTGTTGCTGAGGTTGAGCCGCGACTATTGGTGGTGGTGGTTGGGCTCGGGGTGGCCGGAGTTGACGGCGGCGAGCTCGGCTGCGGCGGCCGGAGTTCGGGTGCGGTCGGAATCGACGTTGCAGGGGGCTTGGGGAGGCGTTAGTGCGCGCTGCGTGCTCCTGGTGAGGTGGGGAGCACGATAGTGCGCTCGGTTGGGTGCTACGGTGACCGTGGCCACGACGGCGAAATCGCCGGCGGCGTGGAGCTCTCGGCCAAGGTGGGGCTAGGGCCTAGAGGTCGAAAGAGACCAGGGAAGAAGGGGGAAACGATCCGGGGGCTCACCGCGGAGCTGCAGGGATGGTTAGCGGGCTCGGGGACGCGCTGGTGACGGTGAATTCGACGGCGACGACGGTCGGAGCCCGAAGAGGGGAACGGCGACGTGGCGGCGATGCAGGGCTTCCGGGGAGCTGTGGAGCGGTGGGGAGGAAGAGGGAGTCGAGGCGGAGCTCCTGAGCTAGTCGGGGGAGCGAGGGGTGGTCGGAGACGGCGGCTATGGCGAACGGCGGCGAGTGTGGTGTTCGGCCGTGAGAGAGAGAGAGAGAGAGCAGCACGGGAGAGAGAGAGGGATAAGGCCAGGGGATCGGGGCGGCACCGAGAAGAAGCGCCGCGGCGTCGCGCTGGCGAGGGAGGCAGGCAGACGGGCTGGTGGCGTGGCGCTCCGGCCGTGCGCGCGCGCCGGCCACACGCCTGGCCGACTGGCGCCAGGAGGACGACGGCGGTGGTGGGCTGGGCTGGCTTGCTGGGCCGGCCAGCTGGCTGGGCCGCACAGGTAAGTTTTTTCCCTTTTT
>NW_021202207.1:0-1438 GCF_002162155.2 Triticum dicoccoides
CGAAAGTATCTATTGTTTTATGCGGATCGAGACTGGGATTTGTCACTCCGTGTAAACGGAGAGGTATCTCTGGGCCCACTCAGTAGGACATCATCATATGCGCAATGTGACCAAGGAGTTGATCACGGGATGATGTGTTACGGAACGAGTAAAGTGACTTGCCGGTAACGAGATTGAACAAGGTATTGGATACCGACGATCGAATCTCGGGCAAGTAACATACCGATAGACAAAGGGAATTGAATACGGGATTGATTAAGTCCTTGACATCGTGGTTCATCCGATGAGATCATCGTGGAACATGTGGGAGCCATCATGGGTATCCAGATCCCGCTGTTGGTTATTGACCGAAGAACGTCTCGGTCATGTCTACATGTCTCCCGAACCCGTAGGGTCTACACACTTAAGGTTCGATGACGCTAGGGTTATAAAGGAAGTTTGTGTGTGGTTACCGAATGTTGTTCGGAGTCCCGGATGAGATCCCGGACGTCACGAGGAGTTCCGGAATGGTCCGGAGGTAAAGATTTATATATGGGAGGTCCTATTTTGGCCACCGGAAAATGTTCGGGATTTTTCGGTATTGTACCGGGAAGGTTCTAGAAGGTTCCGGAGTGGGGCCCACCTGCATGGGGGGACCCACATGGACGTGGGTAGTGGGGGCAAGGCCCCACACCCCTGGTCAAGGCGCACCAAGATCCCCCCTTAGAAGGAATAAGATCATATCCCGAAGGGATAAGATCAAGATCCCTAAAAAGGGGGGATAACAATCGGTGGGGAAGGAAATAATGAGATTTCTTTCCTCCCACCTTGGCCAACGCCCCAATGGACTTGGAGGGCAAGAAACCAGCCCCTCCACCCCTATACATAGTGGGGAGGCGCATGGGAGCTATACACGAAGTTCTGGCGCAGCCCTCCCCCTCTCCCAAGTCGTCCTCCTCTCCCGTGGTGCTTGGCGAAGCCCTGCTGGATTGCCACGCTCCTCCATCACCACCACGCCATTGTGCTGCTGTTGGATGGAGTCTTCCTCAACCTCTTCCTCTCTCCTTGCTGGATCAAGGCGTGGGAGACGTCACCGGGCTGTACGTGTGTTGAACGCGGAGGTGCCGTCCGTTCGGCACTAGGATCATCGGTGATTTGAATCACGACGAGTACGACTCCATCAACCCCGTTCACTTGAACGCTTCCGCTTAGCGATCTACAAGGGTATGTAGATGCACTCTCTTTCTACTCGTTGCTGGTCTCTCCATAGATAGATCTTGGTGACACGTAGGAAAATTTTGAATTTCTGCTACGTTCCCCAACAGTGGCATCATGAGCTAGGTCTATTGCGTAGATTCTTTGCACGAGTAGAACACAAAGTAGTTGTGGGCGTTGATGTTGTTCAATATTCTTACCGTTACTAGTCCAATCTTGTTTCGACGGTATTGTGGGATGAAGC
>NW_021202208.1:0-1033 GCF_002162155.2 Triticum dicoccoides
TTGACCTGCTGACGTCACGGTGACGCAGTGCTGACGCAGTAAATTCATTTCTGGATTTATTATTATTCAGGAAATTCCAGAAAATGGTAAAAAACTTCTAAAAATCATAGAAATTCAACCGTAACTCCAAATTAAATAATTTATATATGAAAAATTATCAGAAAAATCCAAGGAATCCATCTGTACCATTTTCATGCATGTTAGAACAACTTATAGCTGCTGTTTAGCACAAATCAATTAAATGGCATTTGAATAATCACATATGGAGTTTGAATTTGAATCTTGTATTCAAACCAACTTCATTTAATCTGTTGCTAGTTGCATTAGCCCAAAACACATTCATTTTGCCATGTCATGATCATGCATCATATTGTGCATTGCATTGATTGTGTTCCCTTTTGTGTTGCCGGTATTGTCCCCTCTCGATAGACGTGATATCGATGATGTGATCGTTGACACTGATGAAGAGCTATATTATCTTCAGAAGTGCCAGGCAAGCAAAACCCCCTTGTTCATTCCGATACAATCCTACTCTCTCGCTCCTACTATCTTTTAATGCATTAGGACAACACCGATTCATCTCTTACTTGCTGCGGTAGTTGAACCCCTCTATCCTCTGCATGACCTGTCATTGCCACAGTAAATAGATGAAACCCACTAGCATGAGTAGGAGTTGTTTGAGCCCTGTTGTGCCTACTCATTCTTGCTTGTTTGTCATGCCTGCTACTGCTTAGAGTTGAGTCCGGTCTGATTCATCAGGGATGAATCAGAGGTGTGTGAACATGTCCTACTGTGTGTGAGCTAAGTGGTGAACACGATTTGGTAAAGGTAGCGGTGAGAGGCCATGTAGGAGTACATGGTGGGTTGTCTCATTGAAGCCGTCCGTAGGAACTGAGTTCTGTGTTTGTGATCCATGATTCAGCTACTACCATACATTGGGCCCTGAAATATGACCCCGCTCGACTTCTTATCCACCCTTGTCCTCTGTCCAGGAGTTGCAAGTAGTTTCTGGTGTTTGTAGTATGCTGGAGGC
>NW_021202209.1:0-1009 GCF_002162155.2 Triticum dicoccoides
CCGGCCACCCCTCTCCCTCTTTCCCCCTTGGGAATCCTAGTTGGAATAGGATTGGGGGGGGAGTCCTACTCCCGGTAGGAGTAGGACTCCTCCTGCGCCTCTCTCTCTTGGCCGGCGCCCCCTCCCCCCTTGGCTCCTTTATATACTGAGGTAGAGGCACCCCAAAGACACACAAGTTGACACAAGTTGATCCACGTGATCTATTCCTTAGCCGTGTGCGGTGCCCCCTGCCACCATATTCCTCGATAATACTGTAGCGGAGTTTAGGCGAAGCCCTGCTGCTGTAGTTCATCAAGATCGTCACCACGCCGTCGTGCTGATGAAACTCTTCCCCGACACTTTGCTGGATCGGAGTCCGGGGATCGTCATCGAGCTGAACGTGTGCTCGAACTCGGAGGTGCCGTAGTTTCGGTGCTTGATCGGTTGGATCGAGAAGACGTACGACTACTTCCTCTACGTCGTGTCGTCGCTTCCGCAGTCGGTCTGTGTTGGGTACGTAGACAATACTCTCCCCTCGTTGCTATGCATCACATGATCTTGCGTGTGCGTAGGAAATTTTTTGAAATTACTACGAAACCCAACAGTGGCATCCGAGCCTAGGTTATTTATGTTGATGTTATATGCACGAGTAGAACACAAGTGAGTTGTGGACGATACAAGTCATACTGCCTACCAGCATGTCATACTTTGGTTCGGCGGTATTGTTGGACGAGACGACCCGGACCAACCTTACGCGTACGCTTACGCGAGACCGGTTCCCTCGACGTGCTTTGCACAGAGATGGCTTGCGGGCGACTGTCTCTCCAACTTTAGTTGAACCAAGTATGGCTACGCCCGGTCCTTGCGAAGGTTAAAACAGAGTCTATTTGACAAACTATCGTTGTGGTTTTGATGCGTAGGTGAGATTGGTTCTTACTTAAGCCCGTAGCAGCCACGTAAAACATGCAACAACAAAGTAGAGGACGTCTAACTTGTTTTTGCAGGGCATGTTGTGATGTGATATGGTCAA
>NW_021202210.1:0-1433 GCF_002162155.2 Triticum dicoccoides
ACAAATCCATCGTTAACGACAAACTTGTTCCACATTCTTCCTTCTTTGCAATTCTGCATTACATCTTTAAAATCAGCATCATGCACATATTGATCTTTGATGGTCTCCAAACCAAATATTTTGAAGTCAAGTTGTGAAAGCATAGTATAGCGACGAGACAATGCATCAGCAATAACATTTTCTTTTCCCTTCTTGTGTTTAATGACATAAGGGAAAGTCTCAATGAATTCAACCCATTTAGCATGTCTACGATTCAGTTTAGCTTGACTTTTAATATGTTTCAAAGATTCATGATCAGAATGTATAACAAATTCTTTGGGCCATAAATAATGTTGCCATGTTTCTAAAGTCCGAACAAGAGCATATAATTCTCTATCATAAGTAGAATAATTCAGACTAGGCCCACTCAATTTTTCAGAAAAGTATGCAACAGGTTTGCCATCTTGTAATAACACACCTCCTAATCCAATTCCACTAGCATCACATTCAAGCTCAAAAGTCTTATTAAAATCAGGAAGTTGGATTAAAGGAGCATGTGTCAACTTATCTTTCAATACCGAGAAGGCTTCTTCCTGTGCGGTACCCCAAATAAAAGGCACATCTTTCTTTGTAAGCTCATTGAGAGGTGCAGCAATGGTGCTGAAATCTCTCACAAAACGCCTATAGAATCCAGCGAGGCCAAGAAAACTCCTCACGTGTGTGACCGTTTTGGGCTGCGGCCAACTCTCAATAGCTTCAATCTTGGCTTTATCAACTTCAATTCCCTGTGGAGTAACAACATAGCCAAGAAAAGATACTCGGTCGGTGCAAAAGGTGCACTTCCCAAGGTTACCAAACAAACGTGCATCACGTAAAGCAATAAAAACAGCACGTAAATGTTCCAAATGTTTTTCCAAAGATCTGCTATAAATCAATATGTCATCAAAGTAAACTACCACAAATCGTCCAATGAAAGCACGTAAAACTTCGTTCATTAATCTCACGAAAGTACTAGGTGCATTAGTTAACCCAAAAGGCATGACTAACCACTCATATAATCCAAACTTAGTTTTAAATGCTGTTTTCCATTCATCTTCCAATTTCATACGAATTTGATGGTAGCCACTACGCAAATCAACTTTGGAGAATATTGTAGAGCCACTCAATTCATCAAGCATATCATCTAGCCTAGGAATAGGATGACGATAACGAATAGTAATATTATTAATGCCTCTACAATCAACACACATACGTGATGTACCATCCTTTTTCGGCACTAGAATAATAGGAACAGCACAAGGACTAAGGGATTCGCGTATATAACCTTTGTCAAGAAGCTCTTGTACTTGACGCATAATCTCCTTCGTCTCCTCTGGATTGGTACGGTATGGTGCACGGTTTGGCAGTGAAGCACCGGGAATTAAGTCAATCTGATGCTCAATCCCTCGAATAGG
>NW_021202211.1:0-678 GCF_002162155.2 Triticum dicoccoides
TTTCCAGGTTGCTCGGTGAGATTTTACAGTTTTTCGTAGTTTAGATCGAGTCTGTTCTTCATACCTACAGTCCACGAAAAAGCCACAAAAAAAATTAGGGTTAGTTCATCATATCCGAACCAATCTGAGCCTTTGCATAATCTTTTTAGGGTTTTGCTTTGTTGAATTTGCGGTTGCATCGTCGTGTCTAGTTGCTGGTCTTAGAGTCTAGTCTTTTAGAGTTTCGAGTTCTGGTCATAAGTTGTCACGCCGCCGCCGCACCATCATCATCACCCCTGCCATCTACCACCACCGCTTATCCGCCACCGCTTCGAATCCGTATCCATATACCACCACAGCTGTCATATACCACCACCGCTGCCATCTACCACCATATATCCACCACCAATCCGAGTTCTTGTCATATTAGGTTTGTTTTCGAGATCCATCTAGATTCTGATTCGTGTTTCCTTGCCGGAGTAGGTTTCGCAAAAAAAAAAAAAGAGCGCAAAAAAAAAAGAGCAAAAAAAAAATTCCAGAGTGTGCTTTTCCCTTGTTTACGTGCCGCGTCGTGATTTTGTTAGTGTTCTAGGCTCGCGTCTCTAGCGCAGTCTAGCCTAGGACCAGCACAGTACCGTCGTTGAGCGTTTATTCACCTTTGCATCTCTGAATTGATTATTGCTGACCCTTTTTGCTACC
>NW_021202212.1:0-1033 GCF_002162155.2 Triticum dicoccoides
TCCACCCAGAAAACGTGCAAGCATAGCTTCATTCTCCTCAACAATACCACATCTAATCATGCCAGTTTGTAATTCCTGATAATATTCTTCTACAGAATTTTTCCCTTGTCTTAAACGCTGCAATTTTTGAAGCAATTCACGTTGATAATATGGTGGAACCCAACGCGTACACATAGCAGTTTTCAAAGCAGCCCAAGTAGTTGGAATAGGATATAATCTACAATGTTCAGACCACCATACACATGCAAAACTAGTGAAAGCACAAACAGCAGCAGCAACTCGTCTCTCCTCAGGATATTGTAAACATGTAAATCGTTGTTCAGTTTCTAACTCCCAAGTAAGATATATATCAGGAACATATCTACCCTCAAATGGTGGAATATTCAATTTCAGTTTAGGAATATGGACATCATCTCGTACCTGAGGTGGTGGTGCAGGCCTACCATTACGAATATATACCTGAGGTCGACCTGCAGGTACAGGTGGCTGCACGTAGTGCTGATTTTGATCAACCCCATCCTCATAATCTCCCACATAATCATCCTCCTACGCATCAGCAGCAGGAGCCACAGAAGTATCAACAGCAGCACCAACAGTTTGGCCAAATGCAAGAGGAACACGGCTTGCTCGGCGGAGGTCTGTTTCGCGACGTGGAGGTAGTCATTGTTGTTGTTGTTGGAGAGGTGCGTTAGGTGCAGCGGGTGGTGGTGGTGGAAGACGCGCGAGCAATTCATTAAACTTGTTATCGAGCTTTGTTTCGAACGTCTTCTCAAGGCCAGTGATCTTCTCCATGGCCTCTTCAAAATTGTTCAGCACATCTTGCACCTGTTCAGTCATCATTTGCTGAAACTTATCATGAAGCTCCTTGTTCGATAAATTCTCCCAGTCAATCTCGTCGGCTTGTGATCCTGGCATGGTTAGCAGCAATAGAAACACACAAGAATATGATCCTACAGACTACGAACAAGTGGTGGTGGTGGGTGTCACAAATCCGTCAAGCAAAACTCAAATTCTTACCAGTTCTTACCCAGCA
>NW_021202213.1:0-895 GCF_002162155.2 Triticum dicoccoides
CGCTTACGTGAGACCGGTTCCACCGACTGACATGCACTAGTTGCATAAGGTGGCTGGCGGGTGTCTGTCTCTCCCACTTTAGTTGGAGCGGAATCGATGAACAGGGCCCTTATGAAGGGTAAATAGAAGTTGACAAAATCACGTTGTGGTGATTCGTAGGTAAGAAAACGTTCTTGCTAGAACCCAATTGCAGCCACGTAAAAGATGCAACAACAATTAGAGGACGTCTAACTTGTTTTTGCAGCGATTGATCATGTGATGTGATATGGCCAGAAGTTGTGATGAATGATGAATTGTGATGTATGAGATCATGTTCTTTGTAATAGGATTCACGACTTGCATGTCGATGAGTATGACAACCGGCAGGAGCCATAGGAGTTGTCTTTATTTTTTTGTATGACCTGCGTGTCATTGAATAACGCCATGTAAACTACTTTACTTTATTGCTAAACATTAGTCATAAAAGTAGAAGTAGTCGTTGGCGTAACAACTTCATGAAGACACGATGATGGAGATCATGATGATGGAGATCATGGTGTCAAGCCGGTGACAAGATGATCATGGAGCCCCGAAGATGAAGATCAATGGAGCTATATGATATTGGCCATATCATGTCACAACTATATAATTGCATGTGATGTTTATTATGTATTATGCATCTTGTTTACTTAGGACGACGGTAGTAAATAAGATGATCCCTTATAAAATTTCAAGAAGTGTTCTCCCCTAACTGTGCACCGTTGCTACAGTTCGTCGCTTCTAAGCACCACGTGATGATCGGGTGTGATGGATTCTTACGTTCACATACAACGGGTGTAAGACAGTTTTACACAGCGAAAACACTTAGGGTTAACTTGACGAGCCTAGCATGTGCAGACATGGCCTCGGAACACGG
>NW_021202214.1:0-2225 GCF_002162155.2 Triticum dicoccoides
TTTTCGTAAGATGACTTACACACCTAGATGGAGGAAGTAGTATTTGAGACTGCCATGTAGACCATTTAACAATGCTTCTTATTGAAGGCGCCTGGATGGTCCTGTCCTTCCTCCCAGACCATAGAAATATGGCAGGGGCAATTATTTTGGTGGTTGTACCAACAAGTACCATGCTAAATTGTTCCTTTGTAATCCTCACCGAAGGTGATCACCACGGGTGGAAGAGGTCCGGTCAGATTTTTTGCATGGCAGCAGAGGGTACCTACCCACAAATTATTGGGAGATGTATATTCCCAACAAAGCAATAAAAGGCGAAGTGCCAGTACTAAATTTTTAATC
The DNA here is from genome assembly GCF_002162155.2 of Triticum dicoccoides. Classification (NCBI taxonomy): domain Eukaryota; kingdom Viridiplantae; phylum Streptophyta; class Magnoliopsida; order Poales; family Poaceae; genus Triticum; species Triticum dicoccoides. The sequence goes on from NW_021202214.1 coordinate 340, forward strand.
TAAAAGTGCTGCCAAAGCAGCCCAAGTGCTTGGGGCGGCAAAGCATTGACCCAGTTGACCAAGTAGTTTTTTTTGTCTAAAAAAAAGTACTAGCTTTTTTTGCGTTGACCAAGTAGTGACTTCCATAAGTCCATCGACCTTTCAGAGTTTAGCAAATAATCACAACAAGTGGCAGAGCTACTACATGTTATATACTATGTGTATTCATTTTTTTTTTGTATACAAAAATATATATGAAGCAAATTCTGAACCGATGATGCACGGCAAATACTGCCTCCTTAAAAAAAATATAAGAATAGTGATCTAAACGTTTTTATATTTATTCTTTTACGGAGGGAGTTCATCGTTTGACTCGAGAAACGACATTCCTGTCGCTCCATGTGTCCACCATGGATGGATTGGAGACCGAAATTGATGTACACACGACATGGTATGGCCGATGTGCAGACGACGCAGACTCTACACCGTGAGATTGACATGAATCTAATTAACAAACGGCCTGATGGGCAACGTCGTCTGAGTATCGTCTGAAAGCATCGGCTGCAGAGCAATGCTCATTGGAGACCTCCTATTTTTCTCGTTAGAATGACTGTGCGTTGACAAGCAAACAGTGACATTGAGTACAGCATGGTCACCGTCTCATTGGCTCATGGCAGGAGGGGTCCTTCTTCTGGAGCCACGCCAACACCTCAGGCCTATAGGTTCAAGTCACCTTGTACCTGTTGGGTCCCACCGGTAGGTGCAGTTTGCAGCGCAGGGGAAGAAGCCTGTTGTATCCTTCAATCTCATGACAAAAATACTAGTACTGCTGAACAATAAGATGCACGGTGAAGAATAAATAAGCACAGACTAATATGCAATCTGGCTCAAAAAATCAGTCAGGGATAAATATAGATGTTTTTCTTCCGTGCCACAATGAATGGTATACACATAAAAGTATGAATAGATAGGACCTTGAGACCACATTAGCATGATTGATAGGAGCTGGGTTCCAACCAGGTCTAGATCGTAGGTTGTAGCGGTGGAATGGGTTTTGGCGTGGAGGAATGCGAGGTCGCCGGCGCTGGGGCGCCGTCGTCACGCGCGCGCGAGAGAGAGAGGGCGCAGGGGGTGGCAGCAAGGGTTAGGTCTCCCGGCTCCCTTTAGGAAGCCAAGCAAATATGATTGCTTCTGCTTAATCCAAAAACGGGTCCTTACATATGAGTTTATATAATCCTCCTATAATGATATAATTGGGCTAAGCCCCTAACACGATAAGATAAGTTGGGCTGGCCCCTAAGTGCCTGCGCCATTAGGCCTTCTCTGCCTATAGTGTATGCTGGTCATAACATCTCTCCCCGTCTGCGCAAACAACTCGTCCTCGAGCTGAAAGTGAGGAAAGTGCTGGCGGAACTCGTCGAGGTGCTCACAAGTGGCGTCCTCCTTCGGAAGTCCCTGCCACTGAATCAGCAAGCGCCACACACCCCGGCTCAGCTGGGCCTTCAAAACCTTCGTTGGACCGGGAAGTAGACGGCCCTCGGTGGTCGAAGGCAGGTCCGACATGACTGCCGGTGGCTCGCCGTGGAAAGGCTTCAACAAGCCCACATGGAAGACATCGCGGATGCGAGCGCTCGGTGGCAGCTGAAAGCGGTAGGCGACGTGGCCAACACCTGAAACAGCGCAGCATAGCAGGGACCCAGCTTACGCTTTGCGCGCGGGTCGAGTGACTACGTAGAGCGGTGAAGTAGGTGCAACCACAACCAGTCGCCCACCGCAAACTCTGCCTCGCGGTGGTGAGTGTCGTAGTACTTCTTGGACAGCTGCTGGGCCTGGAGAAGACGTTGGCGCACCTCGGCAAGGATCTCATCCCTGCCACGGAGAAGCTCGGCCGCCGCCTTGGTCCGTGT
>NW_021202215.1:0-1187 GCF_002162155.2 Triticum dicoccoides
CTATGGGTTTCTAGCAAGAACGTTTCTTACCTACGCAAAACCACAACGTGATATGCCAATTGCTATTTACCCTTCATAAGGACCCTTTTCATCGAATCTGTTCCGACTAAAGTGGGAGAGACTGGCACCCGCTAGCCACCTTATGCACCAAGTGCATGTCAGTCGGTGGAACCTGTCTCACGTAAGAGTACGTGTAAGGTCGGTCCGGGCCGCTTCATCCCACAATACCGTCGAAACAAGATTGGACTAGTAACGGTAAGCATATTGAACAACATCAACGCCCACAACTACTTTGTGTTCTACTCGTGCAAAGAATCTACGCAATAGACCTAGCTCATGATGCCACTGTTGGGGAACGTAGCAGAAATTCAAAATTTTCCTACGTGTCACCAAGATCTATCTATGGAGAAACCAGCAACGAGGGGAAGGAGAGTGCATCCACATACCCTTGTAGATCGCTAAGCGGAAGCGTTCAAGAGAACGGGGTTGAAGGAGTCGTACTCGTCGTGATCCAAATCACCGGAGATCCTAGTGCCGAACGGACGGCACCTCCGCGTTCAACACACGTACAGCCCGGTGACGTCTCCCATGCCTTGATCCAGCAAGGAGAGAGGGAGAGGTTGAGGAAGACTCCATCCAGCAGCAGCACAATGGAGTGTGTGGTGGTGGAGGAGCATGGCAATCCTGCAGGGCTTCGCCAAGCACCGCGGGAGAGGAGGAGTACTTGGGAGAGGGGGAGGGCTGCGCCAGAACATGTGGTACGGCTGCCCTCCCACCCCCACATATATATAGGGGCAAGGGAGAGGGGGGCCGGCCCCCTCAGATCCAATCTGAGGAGGGGGCGGCGGCCAAGGGGGGGAGGAGTGCCTCCCAAGTCAAGTGGAGGCCCTCCCCCTTAGGGTTTTCCCCTTCCCATGCGCATGGGCCTTGGGGGGGCTGGTGCCCCTGGCCCATTAAGGCTAGGGCGCCCCCCTACAGCCCATGCTACTGTATTGGACGTGGTGGAACAATTTCCGGACCTCCGGACCCCTCCGGAATCCTCCGGAACCTTCTGGAAGCTTCCCGGTACAATACCGAAAAAACCCGAACTTTTTCCGGAACCCGAACAACAACTTTCCATATATAAATCTTTACCTCCGGACCATTCCGGAACTCCTCGTGACGTCCGGGATCTCATCCGGGACTCC
>NW_021202216.1:0-1258 GCF_002162155.2 Triticum dicoccoides
TTCATCATCATATAAAGTATATTAGCAGCAGTACAAATAAAGAGACATGATCAAAGTACTTCATAATAAACCCAAGCAACTTCATAATAAATCACTAGTCCTACTTATTGATGGTTTCTAAATCATTTATTTGATCGATAACAAATAGCCTTGTCCTGCACAAAATCTTTGTCCTCAGCTGTAAACTGAACTATTGTCAGGTCATGTTGTCAGGTCATGTTGAAAGTAAAATAGGACCTTGCTGTGTTTGGGACCAAATTGTTATTTGGCTATTCTAGCTGGCTTTTTTTAGCGAATTGTAACTTGTGTGAAGCTGAAACAAAGTTAACTTACATGCTCCTATATGCTCAGCTGAATTATTATAACATGTCTATCCAGTTTGCAGTTATTCTTATAGGCGATCCGTAGTTAGCGTAGCTATTGTGCATCAAGATTCATTTTTAGTCCTAAGAAAACACAAAGTTGTCAGGGACGGTTTTTCTTTGACTGGGGTTGTTGTCGACCTGAATTAAAGATGCAGTGTTTGGCAGATCCAGTCTGCAAACTTTGTCCTACTTACTGGATCAACAATGTTCTTAATTCCATTACCTAGTGTACATACCAACAGCCATAAACAAAAGAGCAACTAATGACTGAGCCAACCAAGAGCCACAGACGAAACCAGCACATGCTTGCACATGCACTGAAGCTACAACTCTTATCAAGGTAAAAATAAAAGAGAAAATTGCTTATTCTCTCACAGATGTTGGTTTGCCGATCTGCATCAGTAAATGCGTTCTTTTTCATTCGAGGCAAATAAGCAAAAGATTGTACTAGACAGCTAATCGACAGTGTTCTTAATTCCACTAGCATATGTGTAGTTCTAAGTTCATGCACTAATAGTTTGCCTGCAGAGAGCTTCCTAACCAGGTTCGGTGTGTTTTACTATTTGATCCGTTAGGTAGCTATTATGCATCAAGATTCGTCTGAAATCCTAAGAAAACACAATAAGGTTTTCTTTGGCTGGGGTTGTTGCCGATCTGAATTAAGGATGGAGTGTTTGGCAGATCCAGTCTGCAAAATTTATCTTACTTACTAGGACAGCTGACCAATATTGTTCTTAACTCCACTTCCTACTGTACACAGTAGCAGCCATGAAGTGCATCAGTAGCAACGAGCACAGGCGCAACACAGGATAGAGCGCAGCCATGAAGTCAAGTTAACAATATCTGCCAAAACCTAATACAAATGAATCATATGAATAAAAATGATTGATGCA
>NW_021202217.1:0-1552 GCF_002162155.2 Triticum dicoccoides
AAGTAGTTCCCGCATCGACGTCGACGATGCCTACCCCGCATCCTCGTCGTCGTCGACTCGGCGGTGGAGGCCTGCTTGATAGGGTCATGTTCGGGACTAGGCTTCGCTGGGCTGGTATTGGGAGGTCCTACCTTCTGGGGGGACGTGGGTTGGTGAGGAGGCAGCCCGTTGTTAACCCGGTCCTTGTTTGGTGGTGGTCGCATGGGCCAGTGACGGTGCCGAGGCTTCCGGACACCGCGGAGGTGGTATGTCACCGTGTCAGCGAGGAGGACGAGCACGTCCGTCGCTACATGGTTGCGTTGGAGGGCAGGTTCGACAATACCTGGCAGGTTTTTCAGGGATCTCACTGGAGCTATGATCCTGTGATCGTTCCTTATCTTTGGGTGTCCACCGCCCGCGACGATACCCGTTGGGTGCTATGGTTCTAGTTGTATTAATTAGTGATGCTATATGTATGATAGTATTCGAGGAGTATTCCACGATGTACGGACACAAGAGATGATGTACTTTTGGTTATAATTGAATGCATGCTAATTTGAATACTACTTTATTTTACGATTTTGTTTTGCTTATTAAATGCTCATATTGGAAAAGTACTCCTACTTTGAATGCTAAAATTGAAGAGCACTCTATGCAGAAATCTAGGAGCCCCCTCCATCATCCACGCCGTCGTGGGGGTAGCTTCTCCTTCATTTCGTTGTGCTAGACAATTTGGTGTAATAATAATGCACTCGGGAATGAAAGGAGGAGCTACGTACCATCACCGGTAGTCAACCCGTGATTAATAATAATGATCTAATTTAGGTTTTTTAGTACATATATTTAATTGTACAAGTTTAATATTTGAATTATGAACATAGGCCGGAAATGTCGTACTCGGATGATGAAAACCGCCTGGGGGAGTGCGACTGGTGCCACGACAACCGAGGTATGTGCGACAGGTTCATTGAGCTGGACCAAGATCGGCGCTTCAGCATTAAGCTCGAGGAGACCTTCGATGTTCATATGGTACGCAATGACGACAATAGTTTTTTCGTAATTAAGCACGACTTCAACTATTTTAACGTGTATTCTTCATATTTTCCAATTCGACTAGCTTATCCCATGCTATGCAAGATGCTATGTCTTGGAAAGGATGGGTTTTGAAGACCATGAAAGTATGGAAACCAAACAAATTCTCCTAAGGACCCATCATGGTGTGGATTTTCAAGTAAAGCTGTACAATGCTGAGAGTGTAACCCATTTTGGTTGCAAAAATTGGGAAGCACTTTGCAAGATGTATGGTTTTGATGAGGGTATGCTTGTCACCATGGATCTTGGTGATCCTACAATCGAGCAAGACAGACCTTTAACTTGGGTCCTTGTGGATAGACCTCCAAATCTTCCCCCATGTGAGCTTAACATAGTTATTAAGTAATTTATATTGTTTATTTCAAAATAGTTGACAGCTTGTTTCCATTGATAGCTTATTTTCATTCTTCAAAGAATGGGCGGAAAATGGTAGACAAAACCCACTACACTGATGAGTCCGAATTAACTTATAAGGAGAAAA
>NW_021202218.1:0-1535 GCF_002162155.2 Triticum dicoccoides
GTCAAACATAACACAGAAACCGTGTTCACTTCCCGGACTCCACCGAGAAGAGACCATCACGGCTACACACACGGTTGATGCGTTTTAATTCGGATCTGGTGTCAAGTTATCTACAACCGGACATTAACAAATTCCCATCTTCCACATAACCGCGGGCACGGCTTTCGAAAGTTTATAACCCTGCAGGGGTGTCCCAACTTAGCCCATGATAAGCTCTCGCGATCAACGAAGGATATACCTTCTCCCAGGAAGACCCGATCATTCTCAGAATCCCAGTTTACAAGACATTTCGACAATGGTAAAACAAGACCAGCAAAGCCGACCGATGCACCGACAATACCGATAGGAGCTGCGCATATCTCGTTCTCAGGGCAACACCGGATGAGACTAGCTACGAGTAAAACCAACCCTCAAGTTGCCCCGAGGTGGCCCCGCAGACAGCTCAGTTCGGACCAACACTTAGACAAGCACTGGCCCGGGGGGCTAAAATAAAGATGACCCTCGAGAGCGCGACTCCCAAGGGAAAAGTAGGTGGTGGTGAGGCAATTGGTAAAACCAAGGTTGGGCCTTGTTGGAGGAGTTTTATTCAAAGCGAACTATCAAGGGGGTCCCATAAATCACCCAACCGCGTAAGGAACGCAAAATCCGGGAACATAACACCGGTATGACGGAAATTAGGGCGGCAAGAGTGGAACAAAACACCAGGCATAAGGCCGAGTCTTCCACCCTTTACCAAGTATATAGATGCATTAATTAAATAAGAGATATTGTGATATCCCAACATAATCATGTCCACCATGGAGCAATCTTCAACTTCACCTGCAACTAACAATGCTATAAGAGGGGCTGAGCAAACCGGTAACATAGCCAAGCAACGGTTTGCTAGGAAGGGGAAAAAGGTTAGAGGCTGACATGGCAATTTGGGAGGCTTGAAGAGCAAATGATTGGTAGCGCAGCAAAGCGATAGAACGAAGCAACTGGCATAGCAATGATAGTAGTGAGATCTAGGGTAGCAGTCATCTTGCCTGAAATCCCGCTAGGAAGAAGAACGAGTCCATGAAGAAGATGAAGCCACGAAGACGAACCAAGCGGAGACGAACGAATCCTCACTATCGCAACAAAATGGGAACTATCGAGAAGAAGCACACAACATGGTAAACACACCACACATGAACAAGAGATGATGCACAAACAAACATGATGCATGGGAAAGCTACATGAAGCTACTCATGGCAAGAGATGATGCCAACAAGAGCAACACGTCAAGGCAAGTTTAAATGAGGCCGGAAACAACATATAACAATTCCGATAAGTCCTCATATGCAAATTTTGAAATTGGTCCAGATCTGAATAAACATTATGTTCAAATTGTTAAACAGCAAGTTAAAGAGCACCAAGAGGATCTAAACGAAATTCTAGTCAAGTTACATATACAGTTCATTTAATTCAGAGCTACGGCCTAGAAGATATGAGCAAAACAAGTTAAGCATGGCATTAATGCAAAAAGGCATTCAAACATCAAGCAAACACCTCAA
>NW_021202219.1:0-1639 GCF_002162155.2 Triticum dicoccoides
ATGATGCTGACATTTTACTCTTTGGCATGTTATCACACCGCCTTAGTTTGCAGCAGAGATTGTGTGCATGCTTTTAATTTTCCTTTTATGTATATAAGGAATTTGCGCATGTTTGGGGAGTTTTGGAGTTCTGCAAAAGTGAAGTCAAATAGTTTTTTTACAGTATATAATAATTTTGAGAATTTGAGATCTGCAAAAAACAAAAAATAATATTGGAGCACATACTTTTATTTTCCTTTTATATAAGGAATTTGCGCATGTTTGGGGAGTTTTGGAGTTCTGGAAAAGTTAAGTAGATATTTTTTTTAGAGTATATAATAATATTGAGAATTTGAGATCTGCAAAAAACAAAAATAGAAATTGGAGAAGTGGGGTATCGATCCCCATACCTCTCGCATGCTAAGCGAGCGCTCTACCATCTGAGCTACATCCCCATGTTGACTTAAACAATTAGCAAAGCTTTTCACCTTCAGTACAATCTCAACAGTTTCGAGAGATAGTTGCAGCAGCGTCCTGTTGTGTGCGAAAACGTATGCGATTTTTCTTACATTGTTCTTCTCTAGATATTCATAAACATGACTGCGAATATGATATCATTGAATTATGATGTATGACCAGCAAGGGACTATGTCCTGAATGGAAAACCTGTTGTGTGATCTTCATGAGGACACAAGTCAGGGGAGCAGAACCGGCCAGTTCGGCCGCCCGCTCCCGGCAAACAAAACAAGGGATTGCAGTTTGGCAAAGTCTCCATTATGAAAAGGCCGGCCAGTAGGAAAATGGCCTTATCCCCTTTCTTTCTCAGGGAAAAAAAAAGTTTTTTTAGGGGTGATACCATTACTTTATTTAAGAACCAAAACTCGGAATGTCATCCGATATTACATTCAAGATACATTCTGGGGGAACACCATACCAGATATTACACAACTCATCCCCAACTCCAACCTTAGCTAACTTATGCGCAGCTGCATTTGCTAATCTACTAACCCACGAGACCTTAAAATCCACCCGAGAGTTCAGCATCTGCTTAATTTCCCGAATCCAAGGACCCGCCATGGAGAGATCCTGATGATCAAGCTTGATCTTGTGCACAACAGATTTGCAGTCCAGCTCAACATGCACTCGATCAAAGTTCAGGTTAATAGCTACCTGTAGTGCCTCCTTACATGCTAGTATCTCAGTAGCCTCCGGTTCAGAAATGTGGGGGAAGTGATGAGAGAGGCCGACAATAAACGCACCATTATGATCTCGAAGCACAGCACCACCGCCACCTTTGCCACCGAATTTAGACACGGCGCCATCCGAGTTAATCTTTATCCATCCCTCCTCCGGCACCTCCCACTTTGGCCTGCTCTGAACAACACTCTCCTTAATAGTAGGCTGATGGATACCTCTCCACTCATGCAAAAGATGCACAACCCTCTCCATTATTTCATGGGGCGGTGCAATCTGAATCCCATCACGTGCTTCATTCCTAGCGAGCCATAGAACATAAACCGACTGGATCATAGCCTCCCGCTCATCATCCCGAGCTCCAGTGAGCCAAGCCAACAGCTAGTTGGCCAATTCCCTTTGTGAATCCATCCACACAGGAGGACTAGCAACCCCAATCCCTTTCTCCCTTCGAAGCAAACTCCAG
>NW_021202220.1:0-2550 GCF_002162155.2 Triticum dicoccoides
TGTCTCAGATCCGAAAGCAATAAGGGATTGTTTCTAGAATCAGGTACTTTCTCGAGGAAAAGTTTCTCTCGAAAGAATTGAGTGGAAGGATGGTGGAGACTTGATGAGGTTATTGAACCGTCTCTTCAACTAGTGTGTGGCAGGGCACAGGAAGTTGTTCCTGTGGCACCTACACCAATTGAAGTGGAAGCTTATGATATTGATCATGAAACTTCGGATCAAGTCACTACCAAACCTCGTGGGATGACAAGGATGCGTACTACTTCAGAGTGGTAGTAATCCTGTCTTGAAGGTCATGTTGCTAGACAACAATGAACCTACGAGCTATGGAGAAGCGATGGTGGGCCCGAATTTCGACAAATGGTTAGAAGCCATGAAATCCGAGATAGTATCCATATATCAGAACAAAGCATGGACTTTGATGGACTTGCCCGATGATCGGCAATCCATTGAGATAAATGGATCTTTTAAGAAGAAGACGGACGTGGATGGTAATGTCACCATCTATGAAGCTCGACTTGTGGCGAAGTGTTTTCCGACAAGTTCAAGGAGTTGACTACGATGAGATTTTCTCACTCGTAGCGATGCTTAAAGTCCGTCGGAATCATGTTAGCATTAGCTGCATTTATGAAATCTGGCAGATGGATGTCAAGACAAGTTTCCTTACCAGCTTTCATAAGGAAAGGTTGTATGCAATACAATCAGAAAAGTTTTGTCGATCCTAAGGATGCTAAAAGGTATGCTAGCTCTAGCGATCCTTCTAAGGACTGGAGTAAGCATCTCGGAGTTGGAATGTACGCCTTGATGAGCTGATCAAAGATTTTGGATTTATACAAAGTTTATGAGAAACTTGTATTTCCAAAGAAGTGAGTGGGAGCACTATAGAATTTCTGATGAGTATATGTTGTTGACATATTGATGATCAGAGATGATGTAGAATTTCTAGAAAGCATATAGGGTTATTTGAAAGGTGTTTTTCAATAGAAAACCTGGATTAAGCTACTTGAACATTGAGCATCAAGATCTATAAGGATAGATCAAAATGCTTAATAATACTTTCAAATGAGCACATACCTTGACATGATCTTGAAGGTGTTCAAGATAGATCAGTCAAAGAAGAAGTTCTTGCCTGAGTTGTAAGGTACAAAGTTAAGACTTAAAGCTCGACCTCGGCAGAATAGAGAGAAAGGACGAAGGTCGTCCCCTATGCTTAAGACATAGGCTCTACAGTATGCTATGTTGTGTACCGCACCGAAAGTGTGCCTTGCCATGAGTCAGTCAAGGGGTACAAGAGTGATCCATGAATGGATCATAGGACAGCGGTCAAAGTTATCCTTAGTAACTAGTGGACTAAGGAATTTTCTCGATTATGGAGGTGGTAAAAGAGTTCGTCGTAAAGGTTACGACGATGCAAGCTTAACACCTATCCGGATAGCTCTAAGTAGAGATACCGGATACGTACAATGGGGCAACAATTTAGAATAGCTCCAAGTAGAACAGTTATTTGGAATAGCTCCAAATAGAGCGTGGTAGCTGCATCTAGGAGACGACATAGAGATTTGTAAAGCACACACGGATCTGAAAGGTTCAGACCCGTTGACTAAAACCTCTCTCACAAGCAACATGATCAAACATAAAACTCATTGAGTGTTGATCACATAGTGATGTGAACTAGACTACTGATTCTAGTAAACTCTTGGGTGTTAGTCACATGGCGATGTGACCTGTGAGTGTTAATCACATGGCGTTGTGAACTAGATTATTGACTCTAGTGCAAGTGGGAGACTGTTGGAAATATGCCCTAGAGGCAATAATAAAAGTGTTATTATTATATTTCCTTGTTCATGATAATTGTCTTTTATTCATGCTATAACTGTATTATCCGGAAATCGTAATACACGTGTGAATACATAGACCACAATATGTCCCTAGTGAGCCTCTAGTTGACTAGCTCGTTGTGATCAACAGATAGTCATGGTTTCCTGGCTATGGACATTGGATGTCGTTGATAACGGGATCACATCATTAGGAGAATGATGTGATGGACAAGACCCAATCCTGAGCATAGCACAAAGATCGTGTAGTTCATTTGCTAGAGCTTTGCCAATGTCAAGTATCTCTTCCTTTGACCATGAGAGCGTGTAACTCCTGGATACCGTAGGAGTGCTTTGGGTGTATCAAACGTCACAACGTAACTGGGTGACTATAAAGGTGCACTACAGGTATCTCCGAAAGTATCTATTGTTTTATGCGGATCGAGACTGGGATTTGTCACTCCGTGTAAACGGAGAGGTATCTCTGGGCCCACTCGGTAGGACATCATCATATGTGCAATGTGACCAAGGAGTTGATCACGGGATGATGTGTTACGGAACGAGTAAAGTGACTTGCCGGTAACGAGATTGAACAAGGTATTGGATACCGACGATCGAGTCTCGGGCAAGTAACATACCGATAGACAAAGGGAATTGAATACGGGATTGATTAAGTCCTTGACATCGTGGTTCATCCGATGAGATCATCGTGGAGCATGTGGGAGCCATCATGGGT
>NW_021202221.1:0-1135 GCF_002162155.2 Triticum dicoccoides
AAAAATATCCATCATCTCTGGATATGGTTTTCACCCTTTTCCAGTGATCATGAACATTTTTGCAAACCAATTTGGGTTCTTTGAAAATATTTTGAAGTTGAACCTATTTGCAATGCTTTGGTGCTAGGGCTTGGTCATCCCCATTTCAAATTTCATACAATTTAAACATGTTGCACACATGAAGCTAGCCTAGAGCATTACCAGAAGCTAGGGATGTGACAACTCACCCCCACTAAACAAGAATCTCGTCTCGAGATTCAAGCGTAGGGTAAGGTGAAGGGGAAACGCAAACTAGTATAATCTTCACGATCCAGGGTACACTTCAAATGGACGTTGATTCGTTCACCATCATTGTCTTGAAGTCTTGCCTTGAAAAATCCTGTCAACATGACATGGAGGAAAGAAGGAGACTCTAGAAGGGTCGATCTCCTCGAAGATCGAACAACTCAGGATTAACTCACGGAATGAGACATAGAACCATCTCTCGGGTTGAGACACGAGATACACATCAAGAAGGGTGGAAAGAAATGGATGACGAAGGTTCACTAGGTGGACAACAATTCCACACTTAAAAAGGTGGTAAACGATTGTCAACGTAGCGAGGAGTTGAGTTGCCATGAAACCACATCGAGACATCTTAGGAATGGTGACTCGTAGAGATATCCCCTTAAGTGGCAAAAAGAATTACCTTTGATATAGAGATCGTTGAGACTCTCTATATCAGCCGAAGGCAAATCACAGCAATCGATTGGCGGGGGTCGGTAGAATGGCATACTCGGACTTGGATGATGTGGATTACCTTGTTGAAGACAACGTAATGGATGATTTTGCTTATCACCGGAAATGGAAGAGATCCATGGTAGAATGGCACATTGGCGGTGCAAGCTGGGAACAAAATGCAAATGCTGGGAATGATTCTGGTAACTGGGGAAGAACCCAACAAAAGAGAGTGAATTCACTGTTTGAAAAGGTCATAGCATTTGCCGAGGAAACTGAGAGGAATCCCAGTTAGAGATGATGATAACACGTAGCGCTTGTGCGTGCTCTCAAGAACTTGAGCATTTCCATAATCATCAAGGTTTTATCAACATCCGTGTCAAGGGTCCGGTAACACAACTTACTACCATGATGAATG
>NW_021202222.1:0-2551 GCF_002162155.2 Triticum dicoccoides
AAATTCTATATCATTTCTGATTAGTAATATGTCATCTACATATAATATCAGAAATGCTACAGAGCTCCCACTCACTTTCTTGTAAATACAGGCTTCTCCAAAAGTTTGTACAAAACTAAATGCTTTGATCATACTATCAAAGCATTTATTCCAACTCCAAGAAGCTTGCACCGGTCCATAAATGGATCGCTGGAGCTTGCATACTTTGTTAGCTCCCTTTGGATCGACAAAACCTTCCGGTTGCATCATATACAACTCTTCTTCCAGAAATCCATTCAGGAATGCAGTTTTGACATCCATCTGCCAAATTTCATAATTATAAAATGCGGCAATTGCTAACATGATTCGGACAGACTTAAGCATCGCCACGGGTGAGAAGGTCTCATCGTAGTCAATCCCTTGAACTTGTCTAAAACCTTTTGCGACAAGTCGAGCTTTGTAGACAGTAATATTACCGTCAGCGTCAGTCTTCTTCTTGAAGATCCATTTATTCTCAATTGCTTGCCGATCATTGGGCAAGTCAACCAAAGTCCATACTTTGTTCTCATACATGGATCCCATCTCAGATTTCATGGCTTCAAGCTATTTTGCGGAATCTGGGCTCACCATCGCTTCTTCAAAGTTCGTAGGTTCATCATGATCTAGTAGCATGACTTCCAGAACAGGATTATCGTACCACTCTGGTGCGGATCATACTCTGGTTGATCTACGAGGTTCAGTAGTATCTTGTTCTGAAGTTTCATGATCATTATCATTAGCTTCCTCACTAATTGGTGTAGGTGTCAAAGAAACTGGTTTCTGTGATCTACTACTTTCCAATAAGGGAGCAGGTATAGTTACCTCGTCAAGTTCTACTTTCCTCCCACTCACTTCTTTCGAGAGAAACTCCATCTCTAGAAAATTTCTGAATTTAGCAACAAAAGTCTTGCCTTCGGATCTGTGATAGAAGGTGTATCCAATAGTTTCCTTTGGATATCCTATGAAGACACATTTCTCCGATTTGGGTTCGAGCTTATCAGGTTGAAGCTTTTTCGCATAAGCATCGCAGCCCCAAACTTTTAGAAACGACAACTTTGGTTTCTTGCCAAACCACAGTTCATAAGGCGTCGTCTCAACGGATTTTGATGGTGCCCTATTTAACGTGAATGCGGCCGTCTCTAGAGCATATCCCCAAAACTATTCCGCATTGTTTTAAATGTACACCAAACTCGTAACTCAAATATTCACCTCCACGATCAGATCGTAGGAATTTTATTTTCTTGTTACGATGATTTTCAACTTCACACTCAAATTCTTTGAACTTTTCAAATGTTTCAGACTTATGTTTCATTAAGTAGATATACCCATATCTGCTTAAGTCATTTGTGAAGGTGAGAAAATAACGATATCCGCCACGAGCCTCAACATTCATCGAACCACATACATCTGTATGTATGATTTCCAACAAATTTGTTGCTCTCTCCATAGCACCGGAGAACGGTGTTTTTGTCATCTTACCCATAAGGCACGGTTCGCAAGTACCAAGTGATTCATAATCAAGTGGATCCAAAAGTCCATCAGTATGGAGTTTCTTCATGTGCTTTACACCGATATGACCCAAACGGTAGTGCCACAAATAAGTTGCACTATCATTATCAACTCTGCATCTTTTGGCTTCATCATTATGAATATGTGTGTCACTACTATCGAGATTTAATAAGAATAGACCACTCTTTAAGGGTGCATGACCATAAAAGATATTACTCATATAAATAGAACAACCATTATTCTCTGATTTAAATGAATAACCGTCTCGCATCAAACAAGATCCAGATATAATGTTCATGCTTAACGCTGGCACCAAATAACAATTATTTAGGTCTAATACTAATCCCGAAGGTAGATGTAGAGGTAGCGTGCCGACCACGATCACATCGACTTTGGAACCATTTCCTACACGCATCGTCACCTCGTCCTTAGCCAATCTTCGCTTAATCCGTAGTCCCTGTTTTGAGTTGCAAATGTTAGCAACAGAACCAGTATCAAATACCCAGGTGCTACTGCGAGCATTAGTAAGGTACACATCAATAACATTTATATCACATATACCTTTGTTCACCTTGCCATCCTTCTTATCCACCAAATGCTTGGGGCAGTTCTGCTTCAATTGACCAGTCTGCTTGCAGTAGAAGCACTCAGTTTCAGGCTTAGGTCCAGGTTTGGGTTTCTTCTCTTGAGTAGCAACTTGCTTGCTGTTCTTTTTGAAGTTCCCCGTCTTCTTTCCTTTGCCCTTTTCTTGAAACTAGTGGTCTTGTTGACCATCAACACTTGATGCTCCTTCTTCATTTCTACCTCCGCAGCTTTCAGCATTGCGAAGAGCTCGGGAATAGTCTTATTCATCCCTTGCATATTATAGTTCATCACGAAGCTCTTGTAGCTTGGTGGCAGTGATTGGAGAATTCTGTCAATGACGCAATCAACTGGAAGATTAACTCCCAATTGAATCAAGTGATTATTATACCCAGACATTTTGAGTATATGCTCACTGACAGAACTGTTCTCCTCCATCTTG
>NW_021202223.1:0-1238 GCF_002162155.2 Triticum dicoccoides
GAAGTCTCTCTGCAAAAACATAAAAGGGGCAAACGTGAGTACAAATGTACTCAGCAAGACTTACATCAGAACTAACTACATATGCATCATTTTCAACAAGGGGATAGTGGGGTTTAACTGCAGCAAGCCAGCTTTGACTCGGTGGCTATCCTAAACTATGACTGCAAGCGACTCTTTTGAGGTGGCGCACACGAGTCCACATATTCACCATATCAATACACCACTATGGATCCGCTCCCGTCTCCCTACGAGAACGCCATCCATAGCACTCACGCTTATCTTGCGTATTTTAGAGTATCCACTTTCACTTGTCTATGAACTGATATAAGCAACCCAGAAGTCCTTTTCCGCGGACACGGCTATTCGAATAGATGATGTTAACCCTGCAGGGGTGTACTTCTTCATACATGTTTCCACCACATAGCGTCTGCACACGACATGTGCTCGGCAGACTTCAAGCGAAAGCCGACGTGGGTGTAGACCACGACCTACCTAAACACCTAAGTCTCTAGTCCAGGTTTATCGCCTATTCGGGTTCCATCCATGAGGAGATCCGTCCGGAGTTTCGCTCACAGCCCCAAACGATGTGAACAGGGTTCCCGAGATACCAAACGGGCATCCGGTACACCGTGCCACGTACCTACCGCATCATAGCCCACCCCTACGGTCAGCGCTGTCCACGGCCTCCAGTAAGCTACAAACACCAGAAACTACTTGCAACTCCTGGACAGAGGACAAGGGTGAATAAGAAGTCGAGCGAGGTCATATTTCAGGGCCCAATGTATGGTAGTAACTGAATCATGGATCACAAACACAGAACTCAGTTCCTGAGGACGGCTGCAATGAGACAACCCACCATGTACTCCTACATGGCCTCTCACCGCTACCTTTACCAAATCGTGTTCACACACTTAGCTCACACACAGTAGGACATGTTCACACACCTCTAATTCACCCCCGATGAATCAGACCTGACTCAACTCTAAGCAGTAGCAGGCATGACAAACAAACATGAATGAGTAGGCACAACAGGGCTCAAACAACTCCTACTCATGCTAGTGGGTTTCATCTATTTACTGTGGCAATGACAGGTCATGCAGAGGATAAAAGGGGTTCAACTACCGCAGCATGTAACAGTTGAATCGGTGTTGTCCTAATGCAGTAAAAGAGAGCAGGAGCGAGAGAGTGGGATTGTATCGGAATGAACAAGGGGGTTTTGCTTGCCTGGCACTTCTGAA
>NW_021202224.1:0-1399 GCF_002162155.2 Triticum dicoccoides
CTTTGATACTTATTCACCTGTGGCTAGACTGACCACCATTCGAGTATTACTCTCGTTGGCGGCCTCACATGGTCTTCTCGTCCATCAGATGGATGTTAAGACGGCTTTTCTAAATGGAGAGCTAAAGGAGGAAATCTACATGCAACAGCCTGATGGCTTTGTGATAGATGGTCAGGAAAGAAAGGTGTGTAGGTTGATAAAATCTTTATATGGCCTGAAACAAGCACCTAAGCAATGGCATGATAAGTTTAATACAACTCTGACATCTGTTGGTTTCGTTGTTAATGAGGCTGACAAATGTGTATACTATCGCCATGGTGGGGGCGAAGGAGTTATACTGTGCTTGTATGTTGATGACATACTGATATTCGAAACAAACCTCAAAGTCATTGAGGAGGTCAAATCGTTTCTATCTCAGAACTTTGAGATGAAAGACCTTGGTGTGGCTGATGTTATCTTGAACATCAAGCTACTGAGAGATAATGAGGGTGGGATCACACTTCTGCAATCCCATTACGTTGAGAAGGTGTTGAGTCGTTCTGGATATTCGGACTGCACACCATCTCAAACACCATATGATCCTAGCGTATTGATTCGAAAGTCCAAAGGCATGGCTAAAGATCAATTGAGATACTCTCAAATCTTTGGTTCACTGATGTACCTAGCGAGCGCAACGAGGCCTGACATCGCGTTTGCTGTGAGCAAACTGAGCCGGTTTGTTTCTAAACCGGGTGATGTACATTGGCATGCTGTTGAGAGAGTTATGCGCTATCTGAAAGGTACTATGAACTATGGACTTCACTATACCAGATACCCGTCGGTACTTGAAGGGTATAGTGATGCGAATTGGATCTCTGATGCTGATGAGATGAAGGCCACAACTGGGTATATGTTTACTCTTGGAGGTGGCGCTGTTTCCTGGAAGTCTTGCAAGCAAACGATCTTAACGAGATCGACAATGGAAGCAGAATTAACGGCATTAGACACATCTGGTGTTGAAGTGAGATGGCTTCGAGATCTTTTGATGGACTTGCCATTGGTTGATAAACCGGTTCCGGCTATCCTTATGAACTGTGACAATCAGACTGTCATCACCAAGGTGAAGAGTTCAAAGGACAACATGAAGTCCACCAAACACATAAGAATGAGATTAAAAGCTGTCAGAAAATTAAGAAACTCCGGAGTGATAGCGTTGGACTATGTCCATACGGCTAAGAATCTGGCAGATCCCTTTACAAAAGGGCTATCACGTGTTGTGATAGATAATGCATCGAGGGAGATGGGTATGAGACCCACATGAGTTGCCATGGTGGTAACCCAACCTATGTGATCGGAGATCCCGTGAACTAGGACCTGGGAAAACAAGCCAGTGGTGAACTGAGGAGAGTAACTATACTAA
>NW_021202225.1:0-807 GCF_002162155.2 Triticum dicoccoides
AGAGATAATCTTATGCTCATTCATGGGTTAACCCCCAGGTTGTATCCCTCACAAGCATTCTGTCGTAGTCAAGCTGCCCCTTACCTATTCGTAAGTACGTTGGAGATCCTGAAGCAAAGGAAGCAAAGGACGACATCACCATGATGACCTGAAGCAGAGAAATGAAGATGTCAATGTAATGGATCGACCTCTTCAAGAAGAGCAACCAAGACTGAGAAGATTCGTTAGGATTTCGTAACCAGACCTTCCCCCTTATACCCCCTCTTAAATCTCGGGACGAGATTTCTTGTAGTGGAGGAGAATTGTGACGCCCGGGTAATTAAGCTACAGTGATCCTCTGCTAGTGATGCCACGTCACCTCGATTATAGTTGCTAATCTCGCGTTAGTTCGAAAACGATTCGCGTTCAAATTCAAAATCAAGCAAACAATAAAAGTTTTCAAATATTAAAACTAAAATGTTCGGAGTGAACCAAATATTGCATAGGTAATTATGATGGAGAAACCACACTTTTATAAAATAGCTAAATGCTCTAAAGTAAATAAACAGTAGCTAAAACCAGTAATTAAATTCGTTTTATAATATATAAAATGTTAAACTAAATTGTTTGGGCGCCCAAGTTATTGTGGCATTAGAATAAGTAGTAATACAATTTTAGGAACTAATTTTATAATTTATAAAACTAACATGAATAGTAACAAAAAGAAAAAAAGGAAAATAATAAAAGGTTAAAAAAAACAAAGCTAAAAAAAGGAGAAGAAACAACAGACCCCCCCCCCCCGCTGGGCCTCGTGGCCCAGCTGGCCAC
>NW_021202226.1:0-1095 GCF_002162155.2 Triticum dicoccoides
GTCCGTCGCCTGATGGTCTATGGCGACTCGGATTTAGTGGTCAACCAGGTGATGAAAGAGTGGGACGTGAGAAGCCCAGCCATGACTGGATACTGCAGTGCAGTGAGGAAGCTGGAAAAGAAGTTCGAGGGGTTGGAGCTCCATCATATACCCCGACTGAAAAATCAAGCAGCTGATGATCTAGCAAAGATAGGTTCCAAGAGAGAAGCCATTCCGAGTGGTGTGTTCTTGGAGCATATACACACTCCGTCAGTCAAAGAAGATCCTTTCACCGAAGAAACTCCACAGCCCAAGAGTGCCACAGATCCGACTGAAGTTGAAGTCCCAGCGGTGGTCGACTTGATCATGGAGGTTTTGGTGGTCATTCCCGACTGGACAGTTCCGTATGTCGCATATATCCTGAGAAAAGAGCTTCCGGAGGATGAGGAAGAGGCTCGACAGATCGTCCGTCGATCTAAGGCCTTTACTGTAATCAAAGGACAATTATACAGAGAAAGCGCGACTGGAGTTGGTCAGAAGTGCATAACACCAGAAGAAGGTCGACTCATCCTCAATGATATTCACTCGGGGACCTGTGGTCATCATGCGTCCTCTCGGACCATCGTGGCCAAAGTATACCGAGCCGGATTTTACTGGCCAAAGGCGAATGAGATGGCAAAAGAGATAGTGGATAAGTGCGAGGGATGTCAGTTCTACTCGAATATGTCGCACAAGCCTGCGTCGGCCCTGAAGACCATCCCACTCGTCTGGCCTTTCGCAGTATGGGGACTGGACATGGTCGGTCCTTTGAGAACAGGACGAAGTGGCTTCACGCATGTACTGGTGGCAGTCGACAAGTTCACCAAGTGGATCGAGGCTAAACCAATCAAGAGCCTTGACACCGGTACTGCTGTTAGCTTCATCAGGGAACTAATATTCAGATATGGAGTCCCGCACAGCATCATTACGGATAATGGGTCGAACTTTGACTCAGAGGAATTCAGAGATTTCTGCAACTCCCAAGGCACACGGGTCGACTATGCTTCAGTCGCCCATCCGCAGTCGAATGGACAAGCAGAGCGAGCTAATGGACTGATTCTTAAGGGATTGAAGCCT
>NW_021202227.1:0-1605 GCF_002162155.2 Triticum dicoccoides
CTTGTAGATCAATGGCCAACGCTAATGTCAACATGAACTTCAACGCGTTCCTAGAGAAAACCAAGCTGAAAGATGATGGCAGCAACTATACGGACTGGGTCCGGAACCTGAGGATCATCCTCATAGCTGCCAGGAAACAATATGTCCTAGAAGGACCGCTAGGTGACGCTCCCGTCCCAGAGAACCAAGACATTATGAATGCTTGGCAGTCTCGTGCTGATGATTACTCCCTCGTTCAGTGCGGCATGCTTTACAGCTTAGAACCGGGGCTCCAAAAGCGTTTTGAGCACCACGGAGCATATGAGATGTTCGAAGAGCTGAAACTAGTTTTTCAAGCTCATGCCCGGGTCGAGAGATATGATGTATCCGACAAGTTCTACAGTTGTAAGATGGAGGAAAACAGTTCTGTCAGTGAGCACATCCTGAAGATGTCTGGGTTGCACAACCGTATGACCCAGCTGAACATTAACCTCCCAGATGAGGCGGTCATTGACAGAATCCTCCAGTCGCTCCCACCAAGCTACAAGAGCTTTGTGATGAACTACAACATGCAGGGGATGGAAAAGACCATTCCTGAAGTGTTCTCGATGCTGAAGTCAGCAGAGGCTGAAATCAAGAAAGAACATCAAGTGTTGATGGTCAATAAGACCACTAAGTTCAAGAAGGGCAAGGGTAAGAAGAACTTCAAGAAGGACGGCAAAGATGTCGCCGCGCCTGGTAAGCCAGTTACCGGGAAGAAGTCAAAGAATGGACCCAAGCCTGAGACTGAGTGCTTTTATTGCAAGGGGAAGGGTCACTGGAAGCGGAACTGCCCCAAATACTTAGCGGATAAGAAGGCCGGCAACACCAAAGGTATATTTGATATACATGCGATTGATGTGTACCTTACCAGTACTCGTAGTAACTCCTGGGTATTTGATACCGGTGCCGTTGCTCATATTTGTAACTCACAGCAGGAGCTGCGGAATAAACGGAGACTGGCGAAGGACGAGGTGACGATGCACGTCGGGAATGGTTCCAGAGTCGATGTGATCGCCGTCGGCACGCTGCCTCTACATTTACCTACGGGATTAGTTTTGAACCTTAATAATTGTTATTTAGTGCCAAGTTTGAGCATGAACATTGTATCTGGATCTCGTTTAATACGAGATGGCTACTCATTTAAGTCTGAGAATAATGGTTGTTCGATTTATATGAGAGATATGTTTTATGGTCATGCTCCGATGGTCAATGGTTTATTCTTAATGAATCTCGAGCGTATTATTACACATGTTCATAGTGTAGATGCCAAAAGATTTAAAGTTGATAACGATAGTCCCACATACTTGTGGCACTGCCGCCTTGGTCACATTGGTGTCAAGCGCATGAAGAAGCTCCATGCCGATGGACTTTTAGAGTCTCTTGATTATGAATCGTTTGACACGTGCGAACCATGCCTTTTGGGCAAAATGACCAAGACTCCGTTCTCCGGAACAATGGAGCGAGCAACCAACTTGTTGGAAATCATACATACCGATGTGTGCGGTCCAATGAGCGTTGAGGCTCGCGGAGGATATCGTTATGTTCTCACTCTCACAGATGACTTGAGTAGATATGGGTATGTCT
>NW_021202228.1:0-1223 GCF_002162155.2 Triticum dicoccoides
TAGCTCAAACTGACAGGATGGGCACGAAATTTTTTCGACCAATTTTTTTTTTCGACTGCCCGGACCCAAAAACTGGAAACGGGTCAAAAAAAACTTCCTATAATGGCACCTGTCTCAAAACACTCAGAAACACCTAAAAATAGGATAGCCAGAATTTTTTTCGAAAAATGCGTTTTCGAAAAATTTTGGGCCTAAACGGAGCGTGGCTACCCGACTCTTTTTTTTTCCGAAACCTACTCCGGCAAGGAAACACGAATCGGAAACTAGATGGATCTCGAAAACAAACCTAATAAGCAAGGAAATCGGATTGGTGGTGGATATATGGTGGTGGTATATGGCAGCGGTGGTGGTAGCGGTGGTAGTATATGGATATGGATCGGTGGTGGTATATGGACACGGATTGGTGGTGGTATATGGATACGGATTCGGAGCGGTGGTGGTAGATGGCAGGCGCGATGATGATGGTGCGGCGGCGGCGTGACAACTTATGACCAGAACTCGAAACTCTAAAAGACTAGACTCTAAGACCAGCAACTAGAAACGACGATGCAACCGCAAATTCAACAAAGCAAAACCCTAAAAAGATCATGCAAAGGCTCAGATTGGTTCGGATATGATGAACTAACCCTAATTTTTTTTGTGGCTTTTTCGTGGACTATAGGTATGAAGACAGACTCGATCTAAACTACGAAAAACTGTAAAATCTCACCGAGCAACCTGGAAATCTGATACCACTTGATAGAGGGAAAGGTGTCCCGTCTTTCAATGAGATGGTGGATTTCGCTTTGGTGGAAGTCGACTTTGACGATCCGACTACGAACGTGCGAGGACGTCGCGCCTTAGCAATCGCTAAACCAACTCCGAGAGGTTATTGACCACGCCGGAGCACGATCAACCTGACCACGAGGGTCTGTTTCCTGCGAGCAAACGAAGAACAAGCAAGAAACTAAGATTGCAATCTGGATATTGCGAATATAAGATGAAAGCTTTATTGATCAAGGTGGGGTTCTGTGATGCCTTTGTCTGGTCGTTGAACACAAACGAAGTACGCGAAGTTGCAGCTATGGCGAACTTTTAATCTAAACAAAACCCAAAGTCTAAACGATGCCCTAAGGGCTGTATATATGGAGGAAGAGGGGGGAATTTCGTGGCCCTTGGTGGAGGGGTCCGAAATCAACCCTATCTCTTGTTTCCCCACACATACGGACTCTAAAAATAGCCTA
>NW_021202229.1:0-1885 GCF_002162155.2 Triticum dicoccoides
GATCCTTTAGTATAAAAAAGCAAATCACTACCTGTAGGTACTGTTGCAAACTCATTTAAATTTAATATTAGCACTTTATATACTGTATTCCAACTTCACCATGGTTCATACCCCCCAATACTACCCATGGATTCATCAAAATAAGCCAACAATACATAGAAAACAGAATCTGTCAAAAACAGGACAGTCTGTAGTAATCTGGAAATTTAGAAACCTTCTATAACTCCAAAAATTCTAAATAAAATATGAAAATTTATAAAATTTGTACAGAAGTAATGTTCAAAAAGTTTCAGACTCATTTGACTTTCCAGTAAAAAATGTAAATTAACACACTACAGCCAAAGTTTCTGTTTTTGTACTGCACATAGTAAACAAGCAATCTAATCATCCTAAAACAAAGCTTGGCACATTATTTTTATAATAGAAAGGATATATACAAGGGGATAATTATTTACAGAGAAACTTCCATGAAAAATTCTACATTGTTTCCATGAGCATGAACACAAGTGCTCAAGGTCGACCCTCACTTCTCTAATGCATAACTTTCCAATCACTTCTCTTCTTGAAAAACTTTTTAGGCATATGAGGCAAGTGCATCTTTTTGTATTTTTCATTTTTTTTTTATTTTTTTTGTATGTTTCACCCACAACTAAGCAAATCAAAAAGGGAAAACAAAAACTACTTAGTGAAGAAAGCAAACAAGCACACACGAGAATATCAACCCCACGCTATTGCTCCCCGGCAACGACGCCATAAAAGAGCTTGATAATCCCCAAGTGCAGGGAATCATCATAGCAATTTCCAAAGGTGTAAGTGATAAGCATGGAGTTTCGAACCCACAAGGAGCTAAAGGCAAGATCAATATTCTCTCAAGTGCTATCTGCCACTGATACGACTCTACGTACACCGAACGTTTGCTTCCAACTAGAAACGAGATATAAAACTACGTTGTGGGTATGAAGAGGATAACTTTGTATGATATCGAAGAGCTAAAATATAAAAGTAGGTGTTTTTATCATAAATTTAGAATATATTACTAAATATTATAAATAGCAAGTGTGGAATAATGATGGGTCGGTGTGCGAAATTATCCTAGGCAATTGTTAACAAGACCGGTAATCACTATTTCAATTTCATATGAGGGAGAGGCATAAGCTAACATACTTTCTCTTCTTGGATCATATGCACTTATGATTGGAACTCTAGCAAGCATCCGCAACTACTAAAGATCATTAAGGTAAAACCCAACCATAGCATTAACATATCAAATCCCCCTTTATTCCCATATGCCGTGACCCACGTATCCGTGTTTATACTTCTGTCACTCAAGCAACGCAGACAATAAGTAAACCATGGACATATTGCAACACCCTACAGCGGGAATCCCGCATGCTTGCGTGACTCGGAGTGCACAATAGGACAGCACCAAAATAAATCATACAACCCATACCAATATAGATCATCAATCAACCCAAAGACAAAGGATATCTACTCAAAACATCATAAGATGGCAACACATCACTGGATCATAATATATGGCATAAAGCACCATGTTCAAGTCGGGATTACCGCGGGGTGCGGGAGAGTGGACCGCGTAAAAGAGATGAGGATGGTGACGATGATGGTCATGTTGATGAAGACGATCACCGCGGCGATGATTCCCCTCCCGATGGCACTCTGGTGCCACCGCGAGAGAGGAGGAGAAGTTATCCCCTTGTGCTTCCTCCTCCATGGCCTCCCCCTAGATGGGGAGAGGTTCCCCCTCTGGTCCTTGGCCTTCATGGCGATGATGGCCCCTCCGAGATCCTTCCCCATGGCCTTCGGTGATGATGGCCCCCTCCGGTAGGGTGCCAGAGAGGGCCTAGATTGATATCTCGTGGCTACA
>NW_021202230.1:0-2060 GCF_002162155.2 Triticum dicoccoides
CCCACCAACCGGGTGCCACTTGGTACACCGTGCCACTGTGCCTAGTCTGTCCCAAGCCCACCTGTACCGGGTGCCACTTGGTAGACTACTAACACTACCTACAAACACCAGAAACTAGTTGCAACTCCTGGACAGAGATCAAGTTGATTAATAAGTCGAGAGAGCTTGGAGCGCCCGGAGCCCAATGTGTGGTAGTAACTGATCATGGATCACAAACACAGAACTCAGTTCCTGAGGACGGCTGCAATGAGACAACCCACCATGTACTCCTACATGGCCTCTCACCGCTACCTTTACCAAATCGTGTTCACACACTTAGCTCACCCATAGTAGGACATGTTCACACGCCTCTGATTCATCCCCGATGAATCAGACCTGACTCAACTCTAAGCAGTAGCAGGCATGACAAACAAGCATGAATGAGTAGGCACATCAGGGCTCAAACAACTCCTACTCATGCTAGTGGGTTTCATCTATTTACTGTGGCAATGACAGGTCATGCAAAGGATAAAGGGTTCAGCTACCGCAGCAAGTATCAAATAAGTCGTTGTTGTCCTAATGCAGTAAAAGAGAGCAGGAGAGAGAGAGAGTAGGATTGTATCGGAATGAACAAGGGGGTTTTGCTTGCCTGGCACTTCTGAAGATAACATTGAGTCTTCATCAGTGTCAACGATCACATCATCGGTATCACGTCTATCGAGAGGGGACAATTACCAGCAACATAGAAGGGAACACAATCAATGCAATGCACAATATGATGCATGATCATGACATGGCAAAATGAATGTGTTTTGAGCTAATGCATCTAAAACCAGATTAAATGAAGTTGGTTTGAATCCAAGATTCAAATTCAAACTCCATATGTGGTTATTTAAATGTCATTCACTTCATTTGCCCTAAACAGTAGTGATAAGTTGTTCTAACATGCATGAAAATGGCACAGATGGATTCCTTGAATTTTTCTGATAATTTTTCATATATAAATTATTTAATTTGGAGTTACGGTTGAATTTCTATGATTTATTGAAGTTTAAATCATTTTCTGGAATTTCCTGATTATTTTTAAATCCAGAAAATACTTATTGCGTCAGCCCCACGTCACAGTGACGTCAGCAGGGTCAACTGGGCTGGCTCGGTCAAACCTGACATGTGGGGGACACACGTCAGTGACACAGGAGCTAATCCCGGTCAAACCCAGCGCTGACTGGGGTTTGACCAGGGGTGGGGCCCACTGTCAGTGGCTGTGGGGGTTGGTTAGGGCGTCATTAGCGCTAATTAAGCATGCCACGTCGGCAGTCGCCGGAGTTTCGCCGGCGACGACCCAAAACGCGGCGGAGACGCACCGGGGTGGCTCGGGTTTCGTCTATACTGCACCGTTCGGTGCGCCCTTTGGCTCTACGGGGAGCTGGCGCGATGGCGCGTCGAATGGTCGTGGTCTCCGGGCCTGGGGTGGCCGGAGTCGACGGCGGAGAGCTCGGTTGCGGCCGCCGGAGCTCGGGTGAGACATAGGCGACCACTAGGGGGCACGAGAGGGCGAGCTGCGGCAGGCAACGGGCTCGTGGAGACGTTCTGAGCACGATGGTGCACTCAGGTGGGAGCTCCAGTGGCTCTGGCCACGACGGCGACGAGGCACGGCGGCGGCGAGCTTCGGCCGTGGTGGAAGAAGGAGCTAGGGGACGAAATCAGGTGCGGGGAGTGAGGGGAAGAGAAGAGGAGCTCAAGGGGAGTCGGACAAGACGCTGAGTGGGCTCGGGGAAGCCTCTGCAACGGCGAATTGACGACGGCGATCTCCGGGCACCGGAGATGAAGACGACGACGCTCCGGTCGACTGCGGCCTCCTCTGGCCGCGTGCGTCGCGTGTGTAGCTCCACGGGGTCGGGGCGGAGCTCAGGGATGCATAGAGGGAGCGAGGGGGTGGCTGTGGCCCCGGTAAACGGCGTCGGCGGCGATGGGCGCCATTCGGGTGAGGAGAACAGAGGAGGGGGAGAGTGTTCCGGGGAGAGGATGAGGACGCGGGAGAGTGAGGCAGAAGTGAGAGGGGGTCGGGGGCTGCGTGGCGT
>NW_021202230.1:3724-6761 GCF_002162155.2 Triticum dicoccoides
TTTTAGAGTATCCACTTTCACTTGTCTATGAACTGTACAAGGGGTCCAAGTTTCCATATCCGAGGAATCCGGCTATTCGAATAGATAATGATAACCCTGCAGGGGTGTACTTCTTCACACACGCTTTCGCCACTTATCGCCCTGTACACGTCATGTACCTCGGCAACCTTCAAGCGGAAGCCGGGCGAGGGAGTCGGCCACGACCTGACTAACCGAACAAGTCTCTAGTCCAGGTTTATCGCCTATTCGGGTTCCATCCGCAAGGAGATCCGGCCGGGGTGTCGCTCACGGCCCCAAACGATGTGAGCAGGGTTCCCAAGCCCACCTCGACGGGTGGATCTACACTTGGTACACCGTGCCACTGTGCCTAGTCTGTCCCAAGCCCACCTGTACCGGGTGCCACTTGGTAGACTACTAACACTACCTACAAACGCCAGAAACTAGTTGCAACTCCTGGACAGAGATCATGTTGATTAATAAGTCGAGAGAGCTTGGAGCGCCCGGAGCCCAACGGGGCATTTCTGTCACAGCCCTAGAATATTGTTTGTAAATAGTTGCATCTTCATCCAGGCATCATATTTAAATTTCTGAAACATGAATTGAGGATTGTTGAAGCCTCAAAACTTTAATTAAAAGCAGGGCAAAAGAACCCTGGAAATTGCATTCAGTGTTTCCAAAATGGCCTTAAATAATGTTGGTTATATTTGGCAAAGGTTTTTGCACCAAACCAAAATATTGAACATTTTTTTAAGGACTTATTTTGGGGACTTTGAACTTAAAGCAATAGCTATTTGAATTTGAATTATATTCATATAACTAGAATATAATTTCAAATACCCCTGAAATATTTTATGAGCTTTTGGAAAAGTCCATCTAGCAACATAAAAATATTCAGAGAAGCTTTTGGCATTGTTTGAATTATTTAAATTCAAAACAGTGGCAAAAGATTAAATAAAAATAAAACAGAACAGAAATATAAAACAGAGCATCTTACCTGGCGCTTACCTGGTGGCCCAACAGGACCGGCCCAGCTAGGCCCAGCCCACCTCCTCCTCACTCCTACTGTCTTCAACCTCCTGCCAGTGGGCAGGAGGGCGTGTGCCCACGGCGCGCCAGCACGCGCACGGCCACCGACGGCCACCTCCTGCTTGCCGCTTCGCCCTGGACTTTCCTGGCATCGCCACGCACCCCCCCGGGCCCCTCTCGCTCTCCCTCGCCCTCATCCTCTCCCCTGGACCCCTCTCTCTCGCCACCGAACACGCCCATCGCCGCCGTTCGCCGTTGCCGCGACCACCGCCACCCCCTCTCCTCTCCGACGCGCTCCCGAGCTCCGATGTTCCGCCCTCGTCCTCCTCGTCGTCTCACGCGACCAGAAGGGCCCCGAGCAGCCGCCATCATCATCGTCTTCAAGCTTCGGCCCCGGCGCCCTTCTCCGTCGATTCGGCCACTCCGGCGCGCCCCCGAGCCCACTAACCATCCCTGCAGCTCCGCGGTGAGCCACTCTCCATTTCCCCCTGGAGTCCCCGTCGTTCCCCTCCCCTAGCTAGCTCCCCCACCTCCGCCGAGGCTCGCCGCCGCCATGGTCAACGAGCTCCGCGCTCGTGAGCTCGGCCGCTCGCCCGAGCATCACCAGCGTGCTCACCGCGCTCCTGCGAACCCGAAACACCCACGGGTGCTCCCTGCCATGTTCTATAGCGCCATCTCCGCTGTTGCCCGAGCTCCGACCGCCACCGCGAGCTCGACTCCGGCGAGTAGAGCGCACCCCGTCCGCTCCTTCCTGCTCCGTTGGATGCGGAAGAGCACGGGCTACCTCCTGGTGGCCTTCGCGCGCCCATCCATTGCCTGTAGCTCAACTCCGGTGAGCCTCCGCCGTTGATTTGGTTGTCGCCGGCCGAACTCCGGCGAAGTCGACGTGGCACTGTCATTAGTCGCTAATGACTCCGCTAACTAGCCCTCTCTCTCACTGACATACAACCCCCACTGCCTAATTAACTTAGTTTAGCTCCTGTTTAGTTTTAACTAACCCCGGTGGGCCCACGCGTCAGTGTTGACTACGCTGACGTGGCCGTTGACTTGGTCCCACCTGTCAGTGAGCTAAGCAGCCCTGTGACACTGACGTGTGGCCCCCACACGTCAGGTTTGACCCGGACCAGTCCCTGTTGACCTGCTGACGTCACACTGACGTCAGGCTGACGCAATATTCCTTTTCTGGAATTTAGTTTATTTTATAAATAATCAGGAAATTCCAGAAATAGCTAAAACTTCAATAAATCATAGAAAATTAACCGTAACTCCAAATTAAATAAATTATATATGAAAAATTACCAGAAAAATTCAAGGAATCCATCTGTACCATTTTCATGCATGTCAGAACAACTTATAGCTGCTGTTTAGCACAAATCAATTAAATGGCATTTGAATAATCACATATGGAGTTTGAATTTGAATATTATATTCAAACCAACTTCATTTAATCTGTTGCTAGTTGCATTAGCTCAAAACACATTCATATTGCCATGTCATGAGCATGCATCATATTGTGCATTGCATTGATTGTGTTCCTTTCTGTGTTGCCGGTATTTGTCCCCTCTCGATAGACGCGATACCGATGATGTGATCGTTGACACCGATGAAGACTCAATGTTATCTTCAGAAGTGCCAGGCAAGCAAAACCCCCTTGTTCATTCCGATACAATCCCACTCTCTCGCTCCTGCTCTCTTTTACTGCATTAGGACAACATCGATTCATCTGTTACTTGCTGCGGTAGCTGAACCCCTTTATCCTCTGCATGACCTGTCATTCCACAGTAATTAGATGAAACCCACTAGCATGAGTAGGAGTTGTTTGAGCCCTGTTGTGCCTACTCATTCATGTTTGTTTGTCATGCCTGCTACTGCTTAGAGTTGAGTCAGGTCTGATTCATCGGGGATGAATCAGAGGTGTGTGAACATGTCCTACTGTGTGTGAGCTAAGTGTGTGAACACGATTTGGTAAAGGTAGCGGTGAGAGGCCATGTAGGAGTACATGGTGGGTTGT
>NW_021202231.1:0-2274 GCF_002162155.2 Triticum dicoccoides
AGCTGCAGACTTTTGTGCCCTTGGCACTCTCTGAAAGGCTTCAATAGTAGCTCTCCCTATTCTCTCTTCAGCTTCTTCCTGGAGCTGCTCAACTATAGTTTGGATCTCTATGACGTTCAAGTCTAGATCATAAAACTTAGTCTCGATGATCCTCTCAAGACTCTCTTGATTTTGAATGATGGTAGCCAATCCTTTCTCAATTATTACAGTGTCCTCAAGCAGATAGCTAAGCTAATCTTGCTTGGTCTTGAGGTGAACAGTTGAAGCAACTGGAACTTGTGAAGATTGTGCTGCCTTCTCTGCTTTAGCTTCTCCCCTCTTTTCCTAAGCCTCTACAGATGTAGGATGTGTAGCATCCATGACAACCTCATTGTCTTCAAACTCAGGCAACAAGGAAAGGTGCTCCTTTTCCAAGAGATACATGCCTTTGTCCATCTTGGAGTTGATGATCATTTGATTGTGTGGAGCATAGCCACATGATCTCTTCTGATCAGCAACAGTCCTCTTGATTGTTTCAACTATCAAGGTCATCACCTTGAACTTCTATGTCACATAAAACATATGCAGCGAATTGATTGAGTGCCCTCTGATCATCCTGTCATGTTCAAACTTGGGCAACAATGTGTGCCTGAGGATAGTGTTGATTGTGGGCACCATAGACAGCAGATAGTACACTGAGCCAAACTTGTGAGTATCCAAGGCAACATCAGGAATCTTCTTGTACATGTGTGCCATGGAGTTGTGTCCTTTCCTAGGCTTGGCATACACATCTGTGTCATCCTCTTGCTCTTCAGGGGCATTGATAAGCTGGGCCCACTCAGCAATAGAAGATTGGTACCTTGTACCCTCAGTCATCCAGACAATTTTACCATTTGGGTAAAAATGTGTTGCGGAGTAGAATTGCATCACCATCTCATCAGTCCACTTGGTGAGCTTCTGACCAACAAACTTGTCAACTCTAGTCAGTCTGAAGCTATCATGAACTCCTGGGAAGTAGTCTGCATTGTTGTCAATGTACTCCCAATCAACCCATCTCATATCACTTACTATGGGCTTCTTGTCCAAGAGCACTGTCTCATAGAAGTCCTGCTGCTCCTATATATGGAACCCGTAATCCACAGCAGTCCTCCTGAACACTAGTCAAGAAATCAACCTACACATGCAATCCTAAGAGTATAGAAGTGGAATGTAAATCATTGCATATGAAGGTAAAGGGAAAGAGTTTGGAGGGACTGAACTGATTAGGGTTTTTGGCTATGGCTATGTCAAGTGAACTCGGTGGCATCAGATAGATCAAATTGGTGGGGCCGAGTTTGACTTTAGTTTAGGATGTATGTGGAAATGAGGAAGTGGTTGAGGGATTTTGGAGCATATCAATAAGCATTTTGAGCAAGCAAGCCATTAAGAAACACCTCATCCCCTTTTAATAGTATTGGCTTTTCCTACGGACTCAATGTGATCTTGGATCACTAAAATGAAAATGAAGAGTCTTGGGCTTTTGCCAATATGTGTCCTTAGTATTTTGAGGGGTCCACATCTCTACTCCATGCCATACCAATCACTGAACTTTCTGAAACATTAATCTTGAATGGATATTAGTTTAATGAGCTATATGTTGTTATGAATTACCAAAACAACCCGGGGATTAGTTGCACTTTCAGTTTTTCCCTTGAAGAGGAAAGAGTGATCCAGCAAAGTAGAGATAAGTATTTCCCTGAGTTTGAGAACCAAGATATCAATCCAGTAGGAGACAACACACAAATCACCGAATACCTGCACAAACAATCAAACAACTTGCACCCAACGCGATAAAGGGGTTGTCAATCCCTTCACGGTTACGTGCAAAAGTGAGATCTGATAGAGATAGATAAACGATGATGTAAATATTTTTGGTATTTTTGGTTTATAGATCGGAAAGTAAAAGATGACAAAATAGTAGATCGGAAACTAATATTGTAGATTGGAAACTTATATGATGGAAAATAGACCCGGGGGCCATAGGTTTCACTAGAGGCTTCTATCAAGATAGCAAATAATATGGTGGGTGAACAAATTACTGCCGAGCAATTGATAGAAAAGCGCAAAGTTATGAGGATATCTAAGGCAATGCTCATGAATATAGGCATCATGTTCGTGTCAAGTAGACCGAGACGATTCTGCTTCTACTACTATTACTCCATACATCGACCGCTATCCAGCATGCATCTAGAGTAGTAAGTTCATAAAGAACAGAGTAACGCATTAAGTAAGATGACATGATGTAGAGGAATTAAC
>NW_021202232.1:0-983 GCF_002162155.2 Triticum dicoccoides
CCAAAACTGCGAGTGTTGATGACCAACACGTAAGTACACCTTGGAGTTCGACAACCATGGAAATCGCTCTGGGACCCCAAAACCGTGAGTAATAGTCCATGAAACGGGCCAGAATCGGCTAAAACTACGAATGTTGATGACAGACACGTAAACGCACCCGGGGTTCGACAATAATGGAAATCACTCCGGGACCCCAAAACAGTTAGCAATTGTTCATGAAACGGGCAAGAATCGGCCAAAACTTCGGGTGTTGATGACCAACACGTAAGCATACCTTGGAGTTCAACAACCATGGAAATCGCTTTGGGACCCCAAAACGGTGAGTAATAGTCCATGAAACGCACCCCGGGGTTCATCAATCGTGGAAATCGCTATGGGTCCCCAAAACGCTGAGTAATAATGCAGGAAACCGCGAGTAATAGTCCATGAAACGAGAATCGCTTTGGGACCCCAAAACGGTGAGTAATAGTCCATGAAACGACAATCGCTTTGGGACCCCAAAACGGTGAGTAATAGTGCATGAAACGGGCCAGAATCAGCCAAAACTGCGAGTGTTGATGACCAACACGTAAGCACACCTTGGGGTTCAACAACTATGGAAATCGCTTCGGGACCCGAAAACGATGAGTAATAGTCCGCGAAACGGGCCAGATTTGGCCAAAGCTGTGAGTGTTGACGACGAACACATAAACGCACCCCGGGGTTCATCAATCATGAAAATTGCTCTGGGTCCCCAAAACGCTGAGTAATAATGCACGAAACCGCGAGTAATAGTCCATGAAACGAGAATCTCTTTGGGACCCAAAAACGGTGAGTAATAGTCCATGAAACGGGCCAGAATCGGCCAAAACCACGAGTGTTGATGATTGGCACGTAAACGCACCCGGGGTTCGACAACCATGGAAATCACTCCGGGACCCCAAAACAGTGAGCAATAGTCCATGAAACGGGCCAGAATCGACCAAAACTGCGAGTGTTGATGA
>NW_021202233.1:0-1722 GCF_002162155.2 Triticum dicoccoides
TAATTAGTGGCGCTGGGGCCCACTAGTCAGTGTCAGGGGGTTAACTAACAGTGGTTAGCGCTAATCCTAATTAGCTACAGGGCTGGGCCCACCTGTCAGGGACTCAGGGGGGTTCCTGCCGTGGTCAAAGTGGGTCAGACCCACCGGCGACGTGACGCCGGCGAGGCCCGAGACGGCGGCGCGATGCGGGATCGCGCTACAGGGCACGGGCGAGGCCGTTCTTGGGCTCGTTGGAGAGCTCTTGCTCCCGCGCGTCGAACGGTGGTGGTGGCCGGGCCTGAGGTGGCCGGAGTCGACGGCGGCGAGCTCGGCTGCGGCCGCCGGAGTTCGGTCGTGCACGGAAACGGGGTTGGAGCTCGAAGGCGAGCGAAGCGAGGCGCTAGGGATGCTCTATGGAGCCTTACGAACTCGTTGGACTCGCCGGGGTGACCAAATGGTCACCGGAGCTGCGTCGACGGCGAGCTCGGCGACGGCGGAGGTTCGGCCGTGGTGGGGAGGAGGCTGCGGTGAGGGAACGAGGGGGAGAAGAGGGGTAAACGGTGGCGTAGCTCACCGCGGTTGCAGTGGGCGTCGAAGCGGGCTCGGGGACGCGCTGGAGACGGCGAATCGACGGCGACGGTGGTCGGAGCCCGAGGAGGGGAACGGCGATGTGGCGGCGATGCAGGGCTTCCGGAGACCCGTGGAGCGGTGGGGAGGAAGAGGAGGTCGAGGCGGAGCCGCTGAGCTAGTCGGGGGAGCGAGGGGTGGCCGGAGATGGCTGCTATGGCGAACGGCGGCGACGGTGGTGTTCGGCCGTGTGAGAGAGAGAGCGAGGGAGAGGAGGGGAGAGCCGAGGGAGAGTGAGAGAGAGCAGGGGGGAGGCGTGGCGTCGTCCAGGGCATCAAGGCGAGGAGGGGAGGGCAGGCAGGCAGGGAGAGAGGTGGCGTGGCGCGGTGGCGCGCGCGTGCGCCGGCCACACTCCCCTCCCTCTGTCGGGACGAAGACGACAGAGGAGGGAGGCGGGCTGGGCCGCCTGCTGGCTGGGCCGGCCAGCTGGCTGGGCTGCACAGGGAGGAGCCCAGGTAAGTTTCTCCCTTTTATTTTTTTTCTGTTTTCTAATTTCTGACATTTGTTTTGATTTAAATAATATATTAAATCATTTATTTAACTTATGCCAATTTTTGCAGGAGCTAGATATATTATTCCAGAGCTCCTTTATAATTGGCATAATATTTGGACAGATATTTATATATATAGAGATATATTTCCAAAGCAAATATTTATGCATTAATTCCAAATGCCCAAAATAAATGTCCATGAGCCACTAAAAATATTGGTTTGATTTTTATCTCTGTCCAATATTTTCAGAGATCAACATGAGCATTTTCTTGGACCCTTTTGGAGAAATTTTTATTTGGGTCATTTTCAAAATGATTCTGAGGGTTTCACAGATCCCCATTTCAAGTTTCTGATGAATGAGTAAACATGATGCAACACTCTAATGCATGACTAGCTAGGGTGTGACAACTCACCCCCACTCAAAAGAATCTCGTCCCGAGATTTGGGTTCCTCCGGGAAGAAGGCGGGATACTCAAGTCGAAGACGATCCTCCCTTTCCCAGGTTGCTTCATCCTCAGAATGGTGCGACCATTGTACTTTGAGGAACTTGATGTTCTGACGTCGGGTGATACGCTCGGCCTGATCGAGGATACGAATGGGGTACTCTCGATATGTAAGATTATC
>NW_021202234.1:0-658 GCF_002162155.2 Triticum dicoccoides
CCCAAACACCCACACCCCCCGAAAATATCTCACCCCTCCCCTCTCTCCCCCGATTGGATCGGGATCGAGAGGAGGAGGACCCCAACGCAGCCCCGTCGTCCTCGTCTCCTCCTCGCCTCGACGCCGCGCGGGAC
Organism: Triticum dicoccoides; assembly: GCF_002162155.2. Classification (NCBI taxonomy): domain Eukaryota; kingdom Viridiplantae; phylum Streptophyta; class Magnoliopsida; order Poales; family Poaceae; genus Triticum; species Triticum dicoccoides. The sequence goes on from NW_021202234.1 coordinate 135, forward strand.
GCCTCCGCCACGGCCACCTCGTCGACGCCCGTGGTCCCCGCCGACATCGCCGTTGCCGCCCGTGGATCTCGCGCCCCGCCGTCGTGCTTCAACGCCGGATCTGCCGCCTCGCGTCCCCATCCTCATCCCCGACCGGCCTCCTCGACCACCCCTCGCCCCTCCACCCCGGCGCCCGACGCCGGCGCCCAGAGCTTCCTGGCCGGACCACGTCAACGGCCTGCTTCCTCTCCGTCACGCAGTCTTCGACCTCTTCCCCGAACACCGTTGCCCCGTTCCCTACTCCCCCTGTGAGCCGCCATCCGTCCTCCTCTCTCCCCCTCTGGCTCGATGTGGCCACCACATCCCGGTGCGCTCGCCGCGCCCGAGCACCTCCAGCCACGCCCAACGCACGCGCCCGGGCACCGCGGCCCTTCCCGGTGCGCTCACCGCGTCCTGCCGCTCCACCCACGCGCCCGTCGCCCAAGCACCCGCTTCGGCTGCCACCGTCCGGCGACAGCCCCTGCTACCCCGGCCTGACCTCGCCC
>NW_021202235.1:0-1191 GCF_002162155.2 Triticum dicoccoides
ACAAATCCATCGTTAACGACAAACTTGTTCCACATTCTTCCTTCTTTACAATTCTGCATTACATCTTTAAAATCAGCATCATGCACATATTGATCTTTGATGGTCTCCAAACCAAATATTTTGAAGTCAAGTTGTGAAAGCATAGTATAGCGACGAGACAATGCATCAGCAATAACATTTTCTTTTCCCTTCTTGTGTTTAATGACATAAGGGAAAGTCTCAATGAATTCAACCCATTTAGCATGTCTACGATTCAGTTTAGCTTGACTTTTAATATGTTTCAAAGATTCATGATCAGAATGTATAACAAATTCTTTGGGCCATAAATAATGTTGCCATGTTTCTAAAGTCCGAACAAGATCATATAATTCTTTATCATAAGTAGAATAATTCAGACTAGGCCCACTCAATTTTTCAGAAAAGTATGCAACAGGTTTGCCATCTTGTAATAACACTCCTCCTAATCCAATTCCACTAGCATCACATTCAAGCTCAAAAGTCTTATTGATAGAGGCAAAGGTGTCCCGTCTTTCGATGAGATGGTGGATTTCGCTTTGGTGGAAGTCGACTTTGACGATCCGACTACGAACGTGCGAGGACGTCGCGCCTTAGCAATCGCTAAACCAACTCCGAGAGGTTATTGACCACGCCGGAGCACGATCAACCTGACCACGAGGGTCTGTTTCCTGCGAGCAAACGAAGAACAAGCAAGAAACTAAGATTGCAATCTGGATAGTGCGAATATAAGATGAAAGCTTTATTGATCAAGGTGGGGTTCTGTGACGCCTTTGTCTGGTCGTTGAACACAAACGAAGTACGCGAAGTTGCAGCTATGGCGAACTTTTAATCTAAACAAAACCCAAAGTCTAAACGATGCCCTAAGGGCTGTATATATGGAGGAAGAGGGGGGGAATTTCGTGGCCCTTGGTGGAGGGGTCCGAAATCAACCCTATCTCTTGTTTCCCCACACATACGGACTCTAAAAATAGCCTATACTTATGTATTTCGAAATTACATGGGCCTGGCCCAATAATAAGGTGACGCAGCACCTAAAATAGCCTCGGGACGAAATTTATGAAGTGGCATCTTGTATATTTCGTCCAAGGCTTCATGCACCCATTATGGTGGCTTCAAAGTCCTGAAATCATCACTTGTAACTCCGTTCTTGTTCCCCTTGCGCATGCCATCATC
>NW_021202236.1:0-1149 GCF_002162155.2 Triticum dicoccoides
GATTTCCATGATTGACGAACCCCGGGGTGCGTTCATGTATCATTGATCAATAACCCTAGGTTTTACCGATTCAGGGCTCTTTCATGGACTATTACTCACCGTTTTGGAGTCCCAAAGCGATTTCCATGGTTGTCGAACCCCAAGGTGTGCTTACGTGTTGGTCGTCAAGGCTCGCAGTTTGGGCCGATTCTGGCCAGTTTCTTGCACTATTACTCAGTTTTGGGGTCCCGAAGAGATTTCCACGATTGACGAAAATCGGGGTGCGTTTACGTGCCGGTCATCAACAGTCACAGTTTTGGCTGATTCTGGCCCGTTTTGTGGACTATTACAAACTGTTTTGGGGTCCCAGAGTGATTTCCATGATAAACAAACCCCATGGTGCGTTTACGTGTCGGTCATCAACACTCGTGGTTTTTGTCGATTCTGGCCCTTTTCATGGACTATTACTCACGTTTTCGAGGACCGAAAGCGATTTCCATGGTTTTCAAAGCTTACATGGCGGTCATCAACAATCGCAGTTTTGGCCGATTCTGGCCCGTTTCTTGGACTATTACTCAGTTTTGGGGTCACGTAGTGATTTCCACGATCGACGAACACCGGTGTGTTTATGTGTCGGTCATCAACATTCGCAGTTTTGGTTGATTCTGGCCGTTTCATGGACTATTACTCAATGATTTGGGGTCCCTGAGCGATTTCCATCATTGACGAACCCCGGTGTGCGTTCATGTATCATTGATCAATAACCCTAGGTTTTACCGATTCAGGGCTCTTTCATGGACTATTACTCACCGTTTTGGAGTCCCAAAGCGATTTCCATGGTTGTCGAACCCCAAGGTGTGCTTACGTGTTGGTCGTCAAGGCTCGCAGTTTGGGCCGATTCTGGCCAGTTTCTTGCACTATTACTCAGTTTTGGGGTCCAGAAGAGATTTCCACGATTGACGAAAATCGGGGAGCGTTTACGTGCCGGTCATCAACAGTCACAGTTTTGGCTGATTCTGGCCCGTTTTGTGGACTATTACAAACTGTTTTGGGGTCCCAGAGTGATTTCCATGATAAACAAACCCCGTGGTGCGTTTACGTGTCGGTCATCAACACTCGTGGTTTTTGTCGATTCTGGCCCTTTTCATGGACTATTACTCACCTTTTCAA
>NW_021202237.1:0-1081 GCF_002162155.2 Triticum dicoccoides
AAGGTTGCGGTTGGTTCTTTCACTGGTTATGCTTTGGTTTGGTGGAGTGAATATTGTCGGTTACACCCTGATTATATACCTACTACTTGGGATGATTTGAAACTTGCCATGCGACATACTTTCGTCCCTGCTTATTATACTCGTGACATGATTAAGAAGTTGCAACACTTAAAACAAGGTAGTGAAACTGTAACAAAATATTATGATGATTTACAAACTACCTTGTTGCATTCCTCTTTAGAAGAAAGTGAAGATGATTTTATGGATAGATTTTGGGGAGGATTAATCCGTGATATTCAAGAGATACTAATTCATGAAGAGTGTTATCCTATGGACCATTTGTTTCATCTTGCTTGCAAAGCTGAACAGGAAATAAAACGACGTGTTGGCCACGAGGAGAACAAGCGTACGGTGCACATTCCAAGAGTTGATATGATTGTTCCTTCAACTACTAGGCATACTATGACAACCACATCCGTTGTTGTCAGGACTACATCACCTCCACCATGTGACACATCGCCCCCGAGAGTGGCTACATCATCTGAGTTGATCATAAGAGGTAATGACAAAGGTACTGATCTTCCATATCTACATGAGAATGATGAATGCCTTGTCAATTTGAATGCACCATCTGATGAGCTACCCACTAATTTGATCACACCACCTATTTTAGAGGACTACGTTGATAATTTGACTTTGCCATGTGATCAAACAACTGAAATACCAACAATTTTGAGTGCACCCATTGAATTAACTATTGATGCAAAAGAACCAATGTTTAATCATTTTGATATGACCTCTAATCTTGGTGATGATTCTGTGTTGAATGACTTATTGCATGTTTGCTTATTTAAGCATGTTGTAGCATGTAAATTTGATACAAGTAAGGTTTATTCACCAATGTTGGGATGGTTTAATGATGAACATTGTCAATCTTTTGAAATGAATAAGAGCTTCACTTATATGTGCAAACTGAGTTGCAATATTTTCATGCCTTCTACTTCTTGTGCTAATTTTTTGGCTTTAGATTTTATGAACTATGCAAGTTACTCATCTATTCATGTGTCATATATGCAAAAAT
>NW_021202238.1:0-1162 GCF_002162155.2 Triticum dicoccoides
GAAAGCCTCGCTGAATTCAGCCCAGGTAGTGACATGGCCCGCTGGGCGCATAGCTCCATAATTCTCCCACCATAGACTGGCGGGGCCTTCAAGATGATATGCAGCAAAGGTGACCTTGTCAGCCTCCGCTACCAGCGCGGAACGCAGTTTGTGAGAGATACTGCGAAGCCAGTCATCAGTGTCGAGAGGCTCGACGGAGTGGTGGAACGTAGGTGGATGCAATTTGATAAAATCACTGAGTGACACCACGTTAGTCCTCTGATGGTGTGCCGTGTTCTGTTCAATACGCTCCAACAAACGGTTGGTCTCCCGCTTGTTTCTCTCAGCTTCCATCATAACCTCGGCTAGTGAAGGAGGATGAGGCAGATTTGCATCCCTGGCTTCACTGCCTTCGGCCTGCTCTTGAGAAGCAGGGTTAGCGCGCGTGTTGACCATCCTAGGTAAACAAGACAATGATTTAGTCAGGATGATAAAATTCCGACATAGGATACAGAATGTAAGGAATAACTCGAAATGCAAGATGACCATCCGTATGACATGGTAAAAACAGAAACTGCTTCTTTTATTCCATCGTCATACACACCATACAGGGTTTAGTACAAGACCAAACAAAGTACTATTACGGTGAGAAAAGGATTACATCTCATCGGAGGCATTCCAAGCTCCTATACATTATTTTTCTACACCTCCAGAAGGAGTACAAACTAGGTCATATCCCACGAGTCACGCGGGACGATAAACGACACAGCTAGTGCGAACTAGTGATACTACCACTAACTCAGACCGATCCGTAGTAGTCCTCATAGAAGTCACCTCCATAGCCTGGAAGCTCAACATGATCATCCGGAAACAGACGATCTCGCGGAGCTTGTGGACCATAGGGGCTAGGATGAGGCCTTGGACCAACAGACGGTGGCCTGCGGGGACCGCGAGGTGGGGTGATGCCTCCTACATCACGCCAAACCATCACGTCTGGCAGAGCAGATCTCACAGGATAGAGATCGCGCATATCTGAGAATCCAGCTTGCACCGCCGGTGCGAACCGAGTCAAAGTAGCCCAGTGGTCAGCACGGGTATTGAAGAGCTCTAACCTCAAGGCCCGATTTTCACGGTCCTTATCCTCGAGCATCTCAGCAGTGGTGCGAGTCCGTGAATCCTCCTG
>NW_021202239.1:0-690 GCF_002162155.2 Triticum dicoccoides
CGCCGCCGCCGACCCCCCGCACCCTCGATTCCCCTACTCAACCGCCGCCACCGACCCCCCGCACCCCGCGCACCGTCTTATAAAAAAAATAAGTATCAAACAGCTTTTTAAATGCTACTGTCTTATAAAAAAATATTACTGTTATTATTTAAACAAGTTTGAACATATTTAAACACAAATAAGTATGAAACAACTTTTTAAATGCTAAAAAAAATTGTGGAGCCTGGGAGTCGAACCCAGGACCTCCTGGTGTGAGAACTAGCTGCTGACCAGTCGAGCTAGTAGAGGGGACTTGATGTGGATCAGTTCTGGTGGTACATAACCTGTTGGCTCGAGTTGAAATAAAAAAAATACTAATGGCGCACCATGGTGAGGTGCGCCATTAGTATGGACATGCTAATGGCGCACCACGGTGAGGTGCGCCATTAGTATTGTGCCCCTTCGCCCGATCCCCCTTCCCTCTCCCCCTTCGCCCGATCCCCCCTTTCCCTCTCCCCCTCGCCAGTTCCCTCTCCCTCTCGATCCACCGCCGCCGCCGCCGCTGCCCTGACCCTCCCCCTCGCCCTCGCCCTCGCCCTCTCCCTCCCTCGCCCTCTCCTCGCCTTCCCTCTCCCTCGCCCTCTCCCTCGCCCTAGATCCCCTTCCCCTCTCCTCTCCCGACGCCGCGGCCACGCCGCCTCGACGCTGCCC
>NW_021202240.1:0-1623 GCF_002162155.2 Triticum dicoccoides
CAAAGATAGATCTAACGAGTGCCATCTTTGGCACTAAATTCATAAGTAGCACGCATGATAGATTCATAAGGTAATTTGACTTTCTTTCTTGGAAAGTGCTCCATGCCTTTCTTTAAGGGAAATTGGAATCTAATATTCCCTTCCTTCATATCAATAATCGCACCAATCGTTCTAAGGAAAGGTCTACCAAGAATAATAGGGCGAGAAAGATTGCAATCTATATCAAGAACGATAAAATCTACGGGCACCAAATTTCTATTTGCAACAATGAGAACATCATTGATCCTTCCCATTTTCTTTTTAATGGTGGAATCCGCAAGGTGCAAATTTAAAGAGCAATCATCAAGATCATGGAAACCTAGAATATCACATAAAGTTTTCGGAATCGTGGAAACACTAGCACCCAAATCACACAAAGCAAAACACTCATAATCTTTAATTCTAATCTTTATAGTAGGTTCCCACTCATCATTAAGTTTTCTAGGTATAGAAACTTCCAAATTAAGTTTTTCATCGTAAGATTGCATCAAGGCATCAACAATATGTTTGGTAAAAGCTTTATTTTGACTATAAGCATGAGGAGAATTAACAACGGATTGCAACAAGGAAATACAACTTTTTAAAGAGCAATTATCATAATCAAATTCCTTGAAATCCGAGATAGTGGGTTCAATGTTATTAGAAGTTGAGGATTCTCCAATCTCACTTTTACCAAATTTAGCATCAAGATCTAAAGACTCCGAATTTTTGGGACGCCTTCTAGGCAAAGTTGATTCATCATCAGTCCCATAATCATCAAAATTCATATTACAAAACATAGATCTAATAGGAGGCGCATCAATAACTTTAAGATCCTCATCATTATTTTCATGTAATTTTTCTGGTTTAGCGGCCATCTTATTAACTAAGGTGGCTTGCTTGTCAGAATTTTGGCTATAGCATTTTCAAGCCGGGTAATTTGAGCGTTAACACCATAAAATTCTTTATTCATATCATCAAGCTCTTTGTTCATAAACCCAAAAAAACTTTTTTGTTCCTTAAGTTCTTTTCTAAAGAAATTATTATGCTCAAATTGCAAATTCATAAAGCTTCTGATATTTGATTCAATCTCATCCATCCTTCTGAGAAGGTGGTCAGGACCCTTAGGCGAAGCCATAAGGTCAAACAAGCACACAAGCACACAAAAGAAGGCAAGCAAAAAGAGAGGAGGAGATTGGGAAAGAGAGGGCGAATAAAACAGCAAGGGTGAAGTGGGGGAGAGGAAAACGAGAGGCAAATGGAAAATAAAGTAAATGCGAGGGAGATGGGTTTGTGATGGGTACTTGGTATGTCTTGACTTGAGCGAAGACCTCCCCGGCAACGGCGCCAGAAATCCTTCTTGCTACGTCTTGAGCTTGCGTTGGTTTTCCTCGAAGAGGAGAGGGTGATGCAGCAAATGTAGCGTAAGTATTTCCCTCAGTTTTGAGAACCAAGGTATCAATCCAGTAGGAGGCTCCTCAAAAGTCCCACGCACCTACACAAAAAAACTGAGAACTCGCAACCAACGCAATAAAGGGGTTGTCAATCCCTTCATGGCCACTTGCGAAAGTGAGATCTAATAAAGATAGTATAATAAGATAAATA
>NW_021202241.1:0-866 GCF_002162155.2 Triticum dicoccoides
GCCATATGGGCGAGGTTGAGCCCCTCCGGCGACCCGACGAGTGTGGTGAAGTGCACAAACGTTCTCTCACCATGGCTCTGAATACCAAGTGTTGGCATGGCCCAGGAGATCGATGGATACACACACGCGAGTACGAAGTGGACACACCTACACTTCTCATGTAATACACAATGGAGAGGAAGAGCACAAACACGCAGAGCTTTTCTGGCACACGCACTTGTGCCTTTTCTGTATTCCTCATCTCAAATAGCAAAACTGGTTACAAGCCTATTTAAAGGGAAATATGCAATGCTCGCATGGCCAAGCCACAACGGCTTGATCCGTTTCTCACTCTCCACTACCTGCATGCACCCACGTTCTCTTGTACGGCTTCTCCTCAACAGGCACACAACCAGGCCAAACTTGATCCATGCATGTAGCTTGCCACTATTCAACTTGACTAATCCTAACAACTCGTGCATGCACTACTTCACTAATGACTTGCAATCTGGCCGCTGACTCACTCTCTGTATCGCTTAGTGCTGTCTCTCTTGCCGGTATGCCCCTCTGCCATTATCACGTGCATGCAAGTAGCTACTCCCTCCGTTCCTAAATACTTGTCTTTCTAGGCATTTCAACAAGTGACTACATACGGAGCAAAATGAGTGAATCTACACTCTAAAATATGTCTACATACATTCGTATGTAGTAGTCATTTGAAATGTCTAGAAAGACAAATATTTAGGAACAGAGGGAGTAGAACTTAGTCAGCTACTAAAACAACATCATGCAATCCAAAATAAACATGATCTAATCATCTACTCTTGGCACTAATAACAAGATTAGTTCCAACACAAATCCTAGATAGCCTCAAATCTTTTCTATTT
>NW_021202242.1:0-1355 GCF_002162155.2 Triticum dicoccoides
GTTTCATCCTACCAGATCATTTCACTAAAGCAGATGTGGAGAAAGTCAAGGCCGCTGCTCTTAAGAAGATGGCAATTGCATTCAATGCCCACAAGAAAATTGTATGGGCCAACTACCTCGCTAATGAAAGGAAGACTCCAGATTTCAAGGGAACACTGGAGAAGCAAAGAGAACACTGGGACGATTTTGTGACCTTCAAGGATTCAGAATTATCTAAGGAACGGTCGATGAAAAACAAGGCAAATGTCGCAAGAAAGACGTAGTTCCATAGGCTGGGTCCAGGTGGCTATGCGGTGGGATTGCCTAAGTGGGATAAGTCTGAGCAAGAGATGGAGGGTGCAGGGGTCATCCGATTACTAGGAGCTGGACCCCAAGTGCAGAACTTGGTTCTATGCGCATGGGGGGGCGTTGGACCTGAAGACAAGCCTGGTTTCAAAGAAGGCAAGTCTAAAAGGAGCCGAACAAAAGATACTTGACACAATAGAAGAAGCTCGAGCGGGGGTGTTCACGCCCAATAGAGAGAACAACGAGCTTACGCGCGCCCTGGGAAATCCTGAACACCCGGGAAGAACACGAGGCATGGGCGTTATTCCCTGGTATGAGGGCTTTTCAGACTGGAATGACGACTACAGGTCCCGTGCAAGAAAGAAGATGGAGGAGGAGAAGAAGAGGAAGCTGGAGGAGGAGCAGAGGAAGCAGGACGCATAACGCCTTCAAGGCCTAGAAGCAAGGCACGCGGACCTGGCACTCAAATTCCAGCAGCAGCAACAGCAGATCGACTCACTTAGCTAGTAAAGGGGGTCTCAGCAGCGGCAGCAGCAAGCGGATGATCGTCCAGCATTGGATATCACCGTCCCATCCATGCCGAGAAGCAGCGTTGGTTCCGCCCCGGGTGACACACTGCTGGATACATACCCTGTGGATGACATCATAGAGAACACTAACTGTGAGCTACACTCCAAAATGAAGAACATATCCATGAAGGTGGTGGACGGCATTGCTTTTCCAGTTACCCCCGAAGCAACCTACCATTGCATCCCAATTACAGAGGGCTATGCTCGTGTTATGGTTGATGAAGTGGTGGACCCATATTCGGGGCTAATGCTTGACATTCCTGGAGGTGAAGACGAGCGCACACTGGGAGAGGCCATACATCGTATCATCCTATGGAGAAAGGATTGCATCATCTTTCGAAGTCCACCGACACCGCATCGTCTGCCGACTCCTCCTCGAAGTCCGCCACCGAGTGAGCAGACTCCCGCTCCTCCAAGTCCACGAACGCGTGAGACGACTCCTCCTCGAAGTCGGCCACTTCCTCCAAGTCCCCGAACGCATGAGCTGACTCTCTCCGGTTT
>NW_021202243.1:0-1356 GCF_002162155.2 Triticum dicoccoides
GTTTCATCCTACCAGATCATTTCACTAAAGCAGATGTGGAGAAAGTCAAGGCCGCTGCTCTTAAGAAGATGGCAATTGCATTCAATGCCCACAAGAAAATTGTATGGGCCAACTACCTCGCTAATGAAAGGAAGACTCCAGATTTCAAGGGAACACTGGAGAAGCAAAGAGAACACTGGGACGATTTTGTGACCTTCAAGGATTCAGAATTATCTAAGGAACGGTCGATGAAAAACAAGGCAAATGTCGCAAGAAAGACGTAGTTCCATAGGCTGGGTCCAGGTGGCTATGCGGTGGGATTGCCTAAGTGGGATAAGTCTGAGCAAGAGATGGAGGGTGCAGGGGTCATCCGATTACTAGGAGCTGGACCCCAAGTGCAGAACTTGGTTCTATGCGCATGGGGGGGCGTTGGACCTGAAGACAAGCCTGGTTTCAAAGAAGGCAAGTCTAAAAGGAGCCGAACAAAAGATACTTGACACAATAGAAGAAGCTCGAGCGGGGGTGTTCACGCCCAATAGAGAGAACAACGAGCTTACGCGCGCCCTGGGAAATCCTGAACACCCGGGAAGAACACGAGGCATGGGCGTTATTCCCTGGTATGAGGGCTTTTCAGACTGGAATGACGACTACAGGTCCCGTGCAAGAAAGAAGATGGAGGAGGAGAAGAAGAGGAAGCTGGAGGAGGAGCAGAGGAAGTAGGACGCATAACGCCTTCAAGGCCTAGAAGCAAGGCACGCGGACCTGGCACTCAAATTCCAGCAGCAGCAACAGCAGATCGACTCACTTAGCTAGTAAAGGGGGTCTCAGCAGCGGCAGCAGCAAAGCGGATGATCGTCCAGCATTGGATATCACCGTCCCATCCATGCCGAGAAGCAGCGTTGGTTCCGCCCCGGGTGACACACTGCTGGATACATACCCTGTGGATGACATCATAGAGAACACTAACTGTGAGCTACACTCCAAAATGAAGAACATATCCATGAAGGTGGTGGACGGCATTGCTTTTCCAGTTACCCCCGAAGCAACCTACCATTGCATCCCAATTACAGAGGGCTATGCTCGTGTTATGGTTGATGAAGTGGTGGACCCATATTCGGGGCTAATGCTTGACATTCCTGGAGGTGAAGACGAGCGCACACTGGGAGAGGCCATACATCGTATCATCCTATGGAGAAAGGATTGCATCATCTTTCGAAGTCCACCGACACCGCATCGTCTGCCGACTCCTCCTCGAAGTCCGCCACCGAGTGAGCAGACTCCCGCTCCTCCAAGTCCACGAACGCGTGAGACGACTCCTCCTCGAAGTCGGCCACTTCCTCCAAGTCCCCGAACGCATGAGCTGACTCTCTCCGGTTT
>NW_021202244.1:0-1229 GCF_002162155.2 Triticum dicoccoides
CTGTCAGGACCCCGACTCGATGCCACATAGGTCTAGCATGTAACACCTCATATCACTTTGCGGCCTCACGCACGGTATTCCCACGGGTGTCGCCTTACCTTTGCCCGGGACCGTTTGCGCCTTTTGGCACACGTATATGATAGTGTCGCTAGCACCCATATGATAAGGAGCCCGGGCTGACATGGCTAGTCGTAAACCCAAAGTGGCACAGACTTACAGGGACAGGCATCCATGACCCAGCATCGAACGTGTCGGTCATCAGCAAGTGGGTCCGGGCTGTAGCACTGGGCTAGCAGGACTCCGGTAAACCGGGCTGTAGCGGGCTAACAGGCCTCCGGTACTCAATGCGTGACATTTCCCCGAAGGAACAGACACAGGAACGAAGAAGGACACATGCCGGCCAGCCTAAGTGTTCCGGAGCAGTAGCAAGCTACCATGGCTCGGTGGAAACACTAGGAGACATTTCTCGGTAAGAGAGGCTACTAAGGATAAACAACTAGATAGTCAGATCCCACACATACCAAGCATTTCAATCATACACACAATATGCTCGATATGTGCAAATACAACAAGGCATCACAACATGACTCTGCGACACAAGTAAATATTCAATAGGCTCCGAGGAGCGAGATATTACAAACATGGGTCTTATGACCCAACAATCAAAGCATACAAGTCAAAGCACATGCGGAAGCTTAACATGTCTGAGTACAGACATCTATAAATGAAAAAGGCTGAGAAGCCTGACTATCTACCAATCCTGCCGAGGCACAAGATCGTAGCTGAGGTAACAAGCTAAACGTCGAAGTCCACGCGGAACTACTAGCGAGACCGAAGTCTCTCTGCAAAAACATAAAATAGGCAAACGTGAGTACAAATGTACCCAGCAAGACTTACATCAGAACTATCTACATATGCATCATTATCAACAAAGGGGATGGTGGAGTTTAACTGCAGCAAGCCAGCTTTGACGCGGTGGCTATCCTGATCTACTATTGCAAATAACTCTTTTGAGGTGGCGCACACGAGTCCACATATTCACCATATCAATACACCACTATGGATCCACTCCCGTCTCCCTACGAGAATGCCATCCATAGCACTCACGCTTATCTTGCGTATTTTAGAGTATCCACTTTCACTTGTCTATGAACTGATATAAGCAACCCAGAAGTCCTTTTCCGCGGACACGGCTATTCGAATAGATGATGTTAACCCTGCAGGGGTGT
>NW_021202245.1:0-741 GCF_002162155.2 Triticum dicoccoides
AAGATATAGGGCGACTGGCCTATTGGAACGTTAGAGGGCACATGTCAAGTTTGTGTGTGGCGGGGAGACATGACTAGAGCGCTCGATGTATCGGTGTGTGGGGGGAGGGGTGGGGGGAGGGGTAGGCAGAGGCCTAACTATAGAGGTAGAACGACTCATATATGTGTTGAGAAGGAGAGACCCAGCTATGTCTTGAGGGAGATCGGTCGACATCCATACATAACTGAAGGACGGGAAATATGATGGGACAGAGAGAGAGAGGGAGGGAGAGGGGTAGAGTGTTGGATGGGTGATGGAGTTGCTTCTCGAAGATGATGGGAGAGGCCTACTAGACAAACTGAGGGTGGAACTGCAATGTTATCAATAAGAGTGGGGATGTGTTTCTATGTGTGCCTGTGCATGATAGATCTGTCGGGACGCATCCATGGATGATGAAGGGGAACCATGTGTTTGGTAAGCACACCTAACTAGATCGGTAGATCAATTGTTGTTTGTCGGAGGAAGGGAGAGACACAACTAATGAGGTAGATCGATTGACGTGTGGGTAAAAACTAGTTATAAGGACCTAGCTAGCTATATGTATAGCGAGAGATCGGTCGGTGTACGTCCATTTGTTAGAGGCAAATAAGGCCCAACGAGACGGATAGACAAAGAGAATGGAGCTAGGAGGTGGTGCGAGAGGCCCAACTACTAGCTAGATAGGGGGAGGAGTGTGCGGTTGTGAGATCGATGAAAAGAGGG
>NW_021202246.1:0-933 GCF_002162155.2 Triticum dicoccoides
AAGAACTGGTAAGAATTTGAGATTTGCTTGACGGATTTGTGACACCCACCACCACCACTTGTTCGTAGTCTGTAGGATCATATTCTTGTGTGTTTCTATTGCTGCTAACCATGCCAGGATCACAAGCCGACGAGATTGACTGGGAGAATTTATCGAACAAGGAGCTTCATGATAAGTTTCAGCAAATGATGACTGAACAGGTGCAAGATGTGCTGAACAATTTTGAAGAGGCCATGGAGAAGATCACTGGCTTTGAGAAGACGTTCGAAACAAAGCTCGATAACAAGTTTAATGAATTGCTCGCGCGTCTTCCACCACCACCACCCGCTGCAGCTAACGCACCTCTCCAACAACAACAACAACAACGACGACTACCTCCACGTCGCGAAGCAGACCTCCGCCGAGCAAGCCGTGTTCCTCTTGCGTTTGGCCAAACTGTTGGTGCTGCTGTTGATACTTCTGTGGCTCCTGCTGCTGATGCGGAGGAGGATGCTTATGTGGGAGACTATGAGGATGAGGTTGATCAAAATCAACACTACGTGCAGCCACCTGTACCACCACCAGCAGGTCGACCTCAGGTATATATTCGTAATGGTAGGCCTGCACCACCACCTCAGGTACGAGATGATGTCCATATTCCTAAACTGAAATTGAATATTCCATCATTTGAGGGTAGATATGTTCCTGATATATATCTTACTTGGGAGTTAGAAACTGAACAACGATTTACATGTTTACAATATCCTGAGGAGAGACGAGTTGCTGCTGCCGTTTGTGCTTTCACTAGTTTTGCATGTGTATGGTGGTCTGAACATTGTAGATTATATCCTATTCCAACTACTTGGGCTGCTTTGAAAACTGCTATGCGTACGCGTTGGGTTCCACCATATTATCAACGTGAATTGCTTCAAAAATTGCAGCGTTTAAGACAAG
>NW_021202247.1:0-1271 GCF_002162155.2 Triticum dicoccoides
AAGACAAGGAAAAAATTCTGTAGAAGAATATTATCAGGAATTACAAACTGGCATGATTAGATGTGGTATTGTTGAGGAGAATGAAGCTATGCTTGCACGTTTTCTGGGTGGATTAAATAGAGAGATTCAGACCATTCTAGACTATAAGGAGTATACTAATATCACTCGTTTATTCCATCTTGCTTGTAAAGCTGAACGTGAAGTGCAGGATCGACAAGCATTGGGGCGAACTAACTTTTCTGCAGGCCGACCTTCATCATGGACACCACGTGCATCTTCTACTTCAACTGCACCAGCACCTCCATCCGGTGCCACCTCCAGCCGTGATACAAGAAAACAGGCACAACCACCATTATCTTCCAAGAGCGCACATGCGGGTCCTGCACAGCGTTCTTCTTCTTCCATGGCATCAACAGGGCACACAAGTGATATTATTTGTCGTCGTTGTAAGGGAGGAGGTCATTATGCGAGAGAATGCAAATCTCCGCGTGTGATGATTGCTACCGCGGATGGTGGATATGAGTCCGCTTGTGACTATGATGAAGAGACATTGGCTCTTATTACACGTGAAGAACATGGTGGAGATGATTCTGATCATGAGACGCAATACATGGCTCCTGAAGACGCTGACAGGTATGAATGTTTAGTTGCTCAACGTGTTTTGAGTGTGCAGGTCACACAAGCTGAGCAAAATCAGAGGCACAATTTGTTCCATACCAAGGGAGTTGTGAAGGAACGTTCTGTGCGCGTCATAATAGATGGAGGGAGCTGTAACAACTTGGCTAGCATGGAGATGGTGGAGAAGCTTTCTCTCACCACAAGACCACATCCACATCCTTACTACATCCAATGGTTCAACAACAGCGGCAAGGTTAAGGTAACACGTACTGTTCGTGTGCATTTTAGTATCTCTACATATGCTGATTATGTTGATTGTGATGTGGTACCTATGCAAGCATGTTCCTTATTACTTGGTAGACCATGGCAATTTGATAAAAATTCTGTACACCATGGTAGAAACAATCACTATACTCTTGTTCATAAGGATAAAAATATTACTTTGCTTCCTATGACTCCTGATTCCATTTTGAAAGATGATATTAATAGAGCTAATAAAGCACAACAGGAGAAGAATAAGAGTGAAAATCAGATTGTGGCAAAAGAATTTGAGCAACAAATGAAGCCTACTAATAAACCATCTAGTGTTGCTTCTGAAATTAAATTGAAAAGTGCATGTTTATTTGCCACCAAATCTGATATTGATGAGCTAG
>NW_021202248.1:0-2356 GCF_002162155.2 Triticum dicoccoides
TACAAAAGCAAAGCAATGCATATTACACACGATACGCCACACACAACGACATTCCGAGGAGATGTGGATTAGCTTCTCAAGAGGCAGCCTGTGTAGCAGCAAATCGTGCCCTCTATTTGAAGCAGCAATACGTACGAGATTGAATATACCTATCATGTATGCATCCAATTGAATTAGTTAACGATTTCTCTCAAGTGGAAGAGAAACTGGAGAAACAGAGTTGGGGTCGCTAAACATGATGGGGCGATCCTAGCTTTAGTGATACTAGATGACTTGTTGTGCCAATTGACGAAAATGGCGGAGTTACTCCAGAAGAAATGTATGGTAATCTATTCCCAAGATTATCGACTTCAAAAGTAAGAAAGTTAGATCATCACAATATACATTTTAGGTGGTGAGTTATCGACATATTTATTCCAGGTAAGAATTGAAGCGAATCAGTAAGTGGGTGAGGTCGTACAAAATAAGCGGAGACCTCACGGCGGAGTTACGCCAGAAGAAATGTATGGTAATCTATTCCCAAGATCATTGACGTCAAAAATAAGAAAGATAGATGATGTAATAGACGTTTTAGGTGGTGAATTATGGGCTTATTTAATCCAGGTAACAATTGCAGCCAATCAATAAGTGGAGACCTCGCTGGGTCATAAAAAAAATAAGCGGAGACCTCACCGGATCGTAAAAAATAGGTGGGGACCTCATCGGATTGAAAAAATTAACCAACATGTTTTGTCACCGTGGATGTCTCGTCAGGCCTTGCTATAGAAAATGCATTGATTCATGGATTCATACAAAAGCAAGGCAATGCCTATTACACACGATACGCCACACAATGATTTTCCGAGCAGATGTGGATTAGCTTCTCAAGAGCAGCCTGTGTCATGTAGATCGTGCCCTCTATTTAGCTTCTCAAGAGCAGCCTGTGTCGTAGAAGATCGTGCTCTCTATTTGAAGCAGCAGTATGTACTAGAGTGAATATACCCATCATTTATGCATCCAATTGAATTAATTTACGATTTCGCTCAAGTGGAAGTGATAAGGGAGAAAGAGAGTGGTGGTCGCCAAATACGATGGGTGATCCAATCTTTTGTAATACTAGGTGACCCGTTGCGCCAATTGGCGCAAATGATGTAGTTATGCCATAAGGAATGTATGGTAATCGATTCCCAAGATCATTGCCTTAAAAAAATAGAAAGCGAGATCATCATAATATATGTTTTAGGAGGTAAAATGTCCACATATTTATTCCATGCAAAAAGTAATAAAAATATTGTGTCACGTTACATGCCTTGAAGTTTGAACACATAGCCATTGTTTATCAATTTCTCTATAGAGGAAGAGGATCACAATAAAAACATATGTGATAATAAAAATGAGAGACATAGGGAATTTGAAAGGATGAAAATAACACTGAGATACTAACATCACTAAGTCCATGGTCGGCAACAACACCTTACATGGAATCTAGTACATAACTTAGACATGTGATATGTTTGTAAGATGCTTTGGCATGGCTCCCCGAGAAGCCAAAGTTTATAGTGTTAAAAGCATGCTCCCGAATCAGCATTAACTTGTACAAAATATAGGTATTGTCACAACCAGCATGCTCCCAAATCAGCATTAACTTGTAAAAAAATATAGGTATTGTCACAACCAGCATGTTGTCGAATCAGCATTAACTTGTACAAAATATAGGTATTGTCGCAACCAGCACCACAGGTCACAACATCACGGATTCCGAGTGTCAAAACACGGATACTCGATAAAGAGGAATGTATATTGAGTCTTTTAAAAAATGCTTAGAAAACAAGAAGATACTTGGTGAAAGCCAGTGTATGCCAAGTATTCCTAGAACACACTTGGCAAAGATCATATACTCGTCAATGAACCTAAAAAACACTCAGGAAACCTCCAAACATGCCAAAGATGATGGCCACTTCCATGTATTCAGCTGAGAGAGAACAGAAGAATCTTTGACACCAAAAGCAAGAAAAAAATGTCGTATCGAAATATCCATATGCGAGGCACACCTCAACGAGAAAGCGGCAAACTTCAGCACAAAGTACTATAATGACATTCTTCCCACTCGGTATAATCCCGTGGCTCGTTACAGTGCCGTCAACCCTGAAGAACTACCCCAGCTTAGCATTTTCACATGGCTGGGTGGAAGATCAAGTGGTCCAAATTTCAAGTCAATCCAACATATGAAGATGGAAGATATTATGTCGTATATACTGAAGAACATGACAGATATAACACCATACATAAATTAAGTGCTCACTATTTTTTTTTGCACACATTCCTACCCCAGTTTTTGTAACTCTTGTTCTTCTCATTGCCATAGATTCTAGCGTAA
>NW_021202249.1:0-1795 GCF_002162155.2 Triticum dicoccoides
GAGAAGTATCCAAAAAAATCCCTCTACGCGGATTGCCCTTCGCGCGTCTACGGCTGTGGCCGGCGGCCTACGGGGGCTAGCATGCCGCCAAATCTTGCGTAGGCAGCCTCTCACAAGTCTGGAATTGTTGTGGTGGTTGCAAACGCCCAACACGCGTGTCCGGGGTGTGCCCCCCTCATGGACGGCGCCGCCGCCGGCACCTGGAGTGGGGAAACGGACGCGTTGGGTCTACACGGAGGGGATCTTGCGGTGGGTCTGGCCCGGTTGTTGCTCCAAAGTGTTCCTATGGGCTGACCTAACACAACCGGGTGGGGACGTCCGCTGGTCAAAGCCCGTCCGTGGAAAGTCAAAGGGCTAGATCCCGTGGTCAAACGCTACAGGTTAGGCGGGACGGGGGCCCTGGGAGGGTGTAGCAATGCCACTGGAGCATCACACCGGGCCCTCATACATGCGGGGTGGTGTCGTGGCATGTCCGAAGAGGGGGCACGCGTCTCCGGGGCATGGCCCCCCCTCACGGACGGCGATGACACGGTAGTAGACGTTCTGCGGTAACGATGCGGCGTGAATATTGTTAAATACTCGGAGCGCGATAAAATCATGAGTTTTTATTTTGCACGGCGTGGGCACATGTGCTATAGGAACGATGGTATTTTTTTCATAATTTTTGGTGATGGAGAAGTATCCGAAAAAATCCCTCTACGCGGATTGCCCTTCGCGCGTCTACGGCTGTGGCCGGCAGCCTACGGGGGCTAGCATGCCACCAAATCTTGTGTAGGCATCCTCTCACAAGTCTGGAAGTGTTGTGGCGGTTGCAAAGGCCCGACACGCATATCCGGGGTGTGCCCCCCATCACGGACTTCGCCGCCGCCGGCACCTGGAGTAGGCAAACAGACGCGTCGGGTCTACACGGAGGGGATCTTGCTGTGGGTCTGGCCCGGTTGTTGCTCCAAAGTGTTCCTATGGGCTGACCTAACACAACCGGGCGGGGAGGTCCACTGGTCAAAGCCCGTCCGTGCAAAGTCAAAGGGCTAGATCCCGTGGTCAAACGCTATAGGGTTATGCAGGACGGGGGCCCTGGGGGGGGTAGCAATGCCACTGGAGCGTCGCACCGGGCCCTCATACATGCGGGATGGTGTGGTGGCATGTCCGAAGAGGCGGCACGCGTCTCGGGGGTGTGCCCCCCCCCTCACGGACGGCGATGACACGGTAGTAAACGATCTGCGGTAACGATGTGGCGTGAATATTATTAAATACTCGGAGCGCGATAAAATCATGAGTTTTTTTGCACGACGTGGGCACATGTGCTATAGGAACGATGGTATTTTTTCATAATTTTTGGTGATGGAGAAGTATCCAAAAAAATCCCTCTACGCGGATTGCCCTTCGCGCGTCTACGGCTGTGGCCGGCGGCCTACGGGGGCTAGCATGCCGCCAAATCTTGCGTAGGCAGCCTCTCACAAGTCTGGAATTGTTGTGGTGGTTGCAAACGCCCAACACGCGTGTCCGGGGTGTGCCCCCCTCATGGACGGCGCCGCCGCCGGCACCTGGAGTGGGGAAACGGACGCGTTGGGTCTACACGGAGGGGATCTTGCGGTGGGTCTGGCCCGGTTGTTGCTCCAAAGTGTTCCTATGGGCTGACCTAACACAACCGGGTGGGGACGTCCGCTGGTCAAAGCCCGTCCGTGGAAAGTCAAAGGGCTAGATCCCGTGGTCAAACGCTACAGGTTAGGCGGGACGGGGGCCCTGGGAGGGTGTAGCAATGCCACTGGAGCATCACACCGGGCCCTCATACATG
>NW_021202250.1:0-2189 GCF_002162155.2 Triticum dicoccoides
TTCACACCAAAGACCCTAGCTGTACCAAAATCAGATATTTTCGGGTTCATCTCAGCATCCAACAATATGTTGCCTGCTTTGAGATCTCTATGAATCATAACCAATCTGGAATCTTGGTGGAGATAAAGAAGTCCCCTAGCTACTCCAATGATTATCTTAAATCTTGTTGGCCAATTGAGTAGTGATTTTCTTGTATCATCTATCAGGGATAAAGTTAGACGAATCATCTTGTCAGTGATGTTTGACCGAAAATAGAGATTTTGCAACAGGTGAGTAGAGAACGTACTGAAAATGAAGTAATCCAAACTTCGGTTAGGTAGGTATTCATAAATCAAAAGCTTTTCGTCTTCATAAATACTGCAGCCCATAAGTTTGACCAAGTTTCTATGCTGCAACCTAGAAGTCAGAGCTATTTCATTTTTGAACTCCACAGCCCCTTGGACAGAACCAACACGAAGCCTTTTCACAGCAATTTCCTTACCATCTTCGAACGTTCCCTGAAACATGAGGTATTATTGAGTCAAGAAAGTTAGATCTTCTAATATTAATTATCTAACTGTTTCCCTTGCAAAAAAAGATCTAACTATCAGTAAAAATATTTCTTACCTTATAAACGTTGCCAAACCCTCCTTTGCCAAGAATGTTGGATTCAGAGAAATTATTTGTCGCAGCAGCAAGTGCCATGAAGTTCAAAATGGGAAACTCTGTGTAACTATCAGCAACCTCATTATAATTTTCTGTATCTCGTCGCATCATCCTTTCCCGGACAACCATGCTTCCTTGATTGCCTGTCAGGACTGTGTGCACCATCTCTTCAGTTTCTTGGGACTGGAGATAAGATTAAATTATAACTAAAGAAAAAGTTTCATACCTCTAGAGCCATAGATCCAAATAGGCACCACGCATATGAGTATCAGAAAACTTGAAACAACTGGTAATACAATTTCTAGGATTTTGATCTTTCTCATGTTGCCTGCACAACAAATAATATAAGGAGAATCACCAAAGTTTGTTAGTGCTAATCACCACATTCATAGTGGACTCCTTTCTGGAATTTCACTCTTTAGAGGAATATAGGACAAATGTTTCCTACAAGCAGTGGTAGTTACCACCACTTGCGTTTTGTATGTTGTATGTAGTATCTGTCGGAACCGAGAGTATGTACGTGTAGTATGTAGTATATAACAATAATTAGGTAGTATATATACTAATTTTTAGGTAGTATGTATCACTTTTTGAGTATGCTCATTTATACGTACAAATATGTACGTATTTTACAAATATAACAAAAACTATGGGTTCATATGCAATTTTTTCATGTAACTTGCTTTGAAATATCTTAGATATAGTATATGAACATATTTAAAATAATAAAATAGTATATATAATACCACATGGTAGTATATGAGACATGTGGGGTAACTACCACCGGGTGGTAGGATGGATTTTCCCTATATATATGTATATATATATGTATATACATATATATATATATGTATATATGTATATATATGTATATATATATATATATTCTAAGGCCTTGTTTGGTTCAGCTTTTATCGACGGATCGCAGCGGAATCTGAACCAAAGGGCGAACCCAGCAAAATCCGATTCCAGAAATCCACTCCCAAAATCTGAACCAAAAGCGAAAGTAGCCCAGAACGTGCTTTCCAAAATCTAAGGGCATCTCCAGCCGCGCCCCCAGGAAGGCTTCCCCAGGCGATTTTTTCGCATCGGCGCCAAAAAACGGCCCAGCCGCGCCACCAGGAGCCCGATTTTCGCCGGCCTAGGCCGAAAACAGCGCCGGCGGACCCAGGCCGAACCCGGCGCGCTGGGGGGCGCCCGGGGCCGCCGGGGCGAGCTGTTTGGGCACGAAAAAGCCGCGGGCCAGCCGCGTCAGCGACACGGCGCCTCGTCTTCCCCCAACGGCCTCGGTTCCCGCGGGGAATCAATGGCAAGGCTGCCGCCGGTCAGCCTTGCCATTGATTCCTCACGGGCGGCGCGTCACGGGACGGCGCGCCGACGCCTCCCCTTCCTCGCACGCATACACACGGGTGCGGCGCGGCTATATAGCCGGTGGCCTGCACTCGCCTGTGCCCACACCAACCCCGCCCCTCGCCGCCGCCCAGCCCCTCCCTCTCCCTACCTCTTCCGAGCGCCGCCGCCCAGCCCCTCCCTCTATCTCTCTA
>NW_021202251.1:0-1449 GCF_002162155.2 Triticum dicoccoides
ACGCCTCACAAGCACCATAAAACAACTACTGTCAGAAAGAACACAGGCACCACAAGTTCAGCAAATTTTCCAGCCTCTACATGATTTCTATTGCATTGTCTCAGCCCATGATCTCTAGTGTACACCACAAGTTCAGCAAATTTTCCAGACATGATTTCTATTGTTAATTATATAGGATTTGTGGAATATTGACATGTATTATCTTCTGCATTAATGTGCGTCTGCGTGTGTCACAGAAATAATAATCGGAGAGAATTAAAATAACAATTCGATAAGAAAAAGATTGGGTAAACTTGACAGCTGGGGTCCATGGTAGAATGAGAACCGTGTAACTAAGAAATATGGCTCAAGTACCACTTTCAGATACCTGTATGGCCAATAGTTGTCAAATCTTACTACCTTATCTAACAATCAATACATATACAATCTGGAAGTTAAATATATGGAAAAACATCTGTAATTTAAGCTATATGTAAACATCAAAGGGAACTGTATGTATTTTGTGGTGTTGCTGGAGAGGATGTTCAGTGGCAGACCACCCCAATTACTGGTAGGCTTTGAGTCCCTACAGCACACAATCAAGTCAAGAGGAGTGCTCATGGATGCATGTCACGATTTTTATTCTTGAAAAATGTTATGAAGCATGGACAATAAAGTAGGGAACGCGGCGCCACCATGAGGATGCAGTTCCTTCAGTTGTCAGGCCCACCAATGCAAAATCTGCTTCAATCTATACTAAGCAAACAGTACACTGCCGAATCAAACATCGTCACATTTATTCAGTAATTGGCCTAGAAGATATATGCTAGATTGCAGCATAATCTCTAGTGTATTTGCCAACATCATGTCCAGAGGGAAGGGGCAACAACAGGGCAGTTCCTTCAGTTGTCAGCCCCACCAATGCATAAGCTGCTTCAATCTATACTAAGCAATCAGTACACTGCCGAATCAACCATGGTCAGATTTATTCAGTAATTGGCCTAGAAGATATACACTGCCAACATCATGTCCAGCCACAGTGCATGCAAAAAATCAAACAATACAGATACTCTGAACACACAAAAGCTTGAGGGAAGGGGCAACAGCAGGGCTGTTTTTGAGGGAGGTCGAGGCATCACATACCTGTGTTGTAGCCACCGTTGGACTCAGAGTGCTTCTCTGGACCAAGAATTCCGGCGAACACGGTGCCGGTTCCTCCGGCGTACTCAAAGGCGAACTCGGTGCCGGTTCCTCCGGCGTACTCAAAGGCGAACTCGGTGCCTGTTCCTCCAGCGTACTCAAAGGCGACATGATGCGGAGCATAAGCGACGGTGCACTACTCGCTGGTGGCGCTGGCCTGGTTCATGATTCGGGCCAAGAACAATTCAACTTATAGCAGCGAACTCCAATCCGGGTCGGGACGGTTTCTTTGTTTGAGAAGGAGACCTGAGCAGGAGTTTGAGAAGGACA
>NW_021202252.1:0-2575 GCF_002162155.2 Triticum dicoccoides
AAAAAAATAAAAAAAATAAGTTTCCCATGTGATATGTGGTCTAGTTGTTGGGAAAATTTGCAAATGTGAAGACTTTATTTGCAAAATCTCTTTAGAATTTAGTAAAATCATAACTTTTGCATACTGACTCGGATGAAAAAGTTTTTTATATGAAAAATCATCTACTCGAAAAGTTACATCCAAATTTAACCGGGGGAACCCCGTTAAACATTTTCAAAATCCTCAAAAACCTAACAAAAAAAGTTACGGGGCTTTTAAGATCTAGAGTGGAAAAAAATGAAAAAAATTTCAAACTGTGGTCAAACAATGGTCAAACTAATTATTCTAGAATATTAGTGTTACTAAATAATTATTTCAGTTATTTTGAATTTTGGTCAAACTGTGGTCAAACAATGGTCAAACAATGGTCAAACTAATTATTCAAGAAACATTAGTGTTACTAAATAATTATTGTTTTTTAAAACAATAGTTTCAAACTCAAACAATGAAATGTGTCACTTCATGCTCACGCAAAATTCCTGAGGGTTAATAGGATTGACATCTTACTATTGTCAGGAAAACAACAAGTGCAGACTTGGAAACGAGAGAGAATAGAACCCGAAAGTTAAGCATGCTCAGGATGGGGGGAGTAGGAGGATGGGTGACCGTTCGGGATGTTAGATGATTATGAATGATGTGGGGTGATTAGAGATTAGAGGATAAATTGAGCAGTGATGAGGGGTGGTGATTAGAGATTAGAGGTTAAAATAATTCAGAAATTTGAAAATAAAAAAAATTAAAAAAAATTCAAAAAAAAATTCGAAAAAAATCATAAAATTTCCTTTAGTTACCAACCGGGACTAAAGGTGGAGCTCCACGTGACCGCGATCTTTAGTCCCGGTTCCAGTTTGAACCGGGACTAAAGGGGGAGGCATTAGTAACGACCCTTTAGTCTCGGTTCAAGAACCGAGACTAAAGACCCTTACGAACCGGGACTGATGCCCCCCTTTTCTACTAGTGTACTCCACTGGTAGAAAAAGAGGCTTCCGTCCAGCCCCATTAGTCGCGAAACTGTAGGAACCGCGACTAATGAAGTCTTTAGTCGCGGTTCGGCAGATGAACCGCGACCAAATGCCTGGGCCCAGGGCGCTCGCGGGCTTTAGTCGCGGTTGGCCAGGCCAACCGGGACTAAAGGTGCCCAAAGGCCTTTAGTCGCGGTTGGCCAGGCCAACCGCGACTAAAGCTCCTCCCTTTTAGTCCCGGTTTGTGGCACGATCCGGAACTAATGGGGTTGAGACCTTTAGTCCCGGTTCGTGCCACGAACCGGTACTAAAGGTCCCATTTTCAAACTCTACCCCCCCCAGGATCGCCTTTTCAGTTTTAAAAAAAATAAAAGAAAATAATGGAAATGTCAAAAAAATAAAAGAAAATAAGTTTCTCATGTGATATGTGGTCTGGTTGTTGGGAAAATTTGCAAATGTGAATTTTGACTTTATTTGCAAAATCTCTCTGAAATTTGTAAAAATTTGCAAAGTATAGTAATCATATTGGCATCCTTTGTCACCATCATTTTTGAGTCCGTTGATTCAATACGTTGTGAATGTTCACAATCATCAGTCGAGTCCTAGGATTATCTTTCCGGCTCAGACGTCATTTTGATACTGAGCTGGTTCTCGACCAAACTATCTGTCGTCGATTGTGCCTTTGGTATATTCAAGTGATCCATCCTTGATCAGAACGTCTGCTTCTGATCCCTTGTTTTGGAAATCATAATTCCTTTGCAGTTAAGCTTTGAATTATTCAGATGAATCCATAATCTGTTGCATTTGCATTCTTTCTTCCTCTGAATGGGTATCGATACTCACCTCAGCTCCACTGTGGATCGCCATATCCATTGTTGGATTGTTATATCCGACAGTGTCCTTAATAATTAATCACCTTGTGAGTCCTTCTCCGATACATAATGCCTTTGTTAAATTGTATCCCTTCCTTTTGTCAACCATGCTCTACTTTTGAGCTGGTGATATTTACTCTTGAAGCTTATGGTATATGTTCGTAAGAAGCCCCGATGGGATTGAACCAATGCCTTCCCTCATCGGTGTGCACCCGAAAGATTTCACGAGTCATACTTATCTGGTATCGCACCAGGTAAAACTTTCAACAACTAATGCCATTATCGAAACGAGAAGTGAATGTAAGGTTATGCTTTGGAGAAGTGGGAGTCGACCTTGAACTTTGTGATCATGCGCATGGACCCGAGGTGGAACTTATCATGGAAGCTTCTCGTAGTAATAATAATCCCCTTGTTATAACTTCTTCTCTTATCTATGCTTGGTCTTTTGCGACCGTGGTTTCGACCATATTGTTCTTCTTTCCCATTTCTTGGACAAGTTTAAGTGCTTGCCTTCTGCAAATGATTTCACTTGTCCAACCTCTATCCCGCTCTACCCTTGAGTATACCCTCTGGTACCGCGAGAATGTCAGGGAACTACATAACTTCTTATGGGTTCTTTATCAACTGTTATCTCTCACCAATTCCAATTTTCCTGGGTTCTGGGTTGTCGTCAACCGAGAACACCGATAAGTGAATCAATTC
>NW_021202253.1:0-1058 GCF_002162155.2 Triticum dicoccoides
ACAGAACTCAGTTCCTGAGGACGGCTGCAATGAGACAACCCACCATGTACTCCTACATGGCCTCTCACCGCTACCTTTACCAAATCGTGTTCACACACTTAGCTCACACACAGTAGGACATGTTCACACGCCTCTGATTCATTCCCGATGAATCAGACCTGACTCAACTCTAAGCAGTAGCAGGCATGACAAACAAGCATGAATGAGTAGGCACAACAGGGCTCAAACAACTCCTACTCATGCTAGTGGGTTTCATCTATTTACTGTGGCAATGACAGGTCATGCAGAGGATAAAGGGGTTCAGCTACCGCAGCAAGTAACAGATGAATCGGTGTTGTCCTAGTGCAGTAAAAGAGAGCAGGAGCGAGAGAGTAGGATTGTATCGGAATGAACAAGGGGGTTTTGCTTGCCTGGCACTTCTGAAGATAGCATTGAGTCTTCATCAGTGTCAACGATCGCATCATCGATATCGCGTCTATCGAAAGGGGACAAATACCGGCAACACAGAAAGGAGCACAATCAATGCAATGCACAATATGATGCATGATCATGACATGGCAAATGAATGTGTTTTGGGCTAATGCAACTAGCAATAGATTAAATGAAGTTGGTTTGAATACAAGATTCAAATTCAAACTCCATATGTGATTATTCAAATGCCATTTAATTGATTTGTGCTAAACAGCAGCTATAAGTTGTTCTAACATGCATGAAAATGGTACAGATGGATTCCTTGAATTTTTCTGATAATTTTTCATATATAATTTATTTAATTTGGAGCTACGGTTGAATTTCTATGAATTTTAGAAGTTTTAGGCATTTTCTGGAATTAATAAATCATTTAAGAATTATTTAAATTCCAGAAACATTTACTGCGTCAGCAGTGCGTCACCGTGACGTCAGCAAGTCAACAGGGGTCGGCCAGGGTCAAACCTGACGTGTGGGGTCCACACGTCAGTGTCTCAGTCAACTAACCAGGTTAGTTAGCCCTAACTAACTTAGTTAGCCGGGCGGGGCCCGCATGTCAGTGGCCTATCTAATTAGCTAGGTTAATTAAC
>NW_021202254.1:0-2013 GCF_002162155.2 Triticum dicoccoides
TGGGGAGCAAGGATCTCAAGGTATACACAAAACACGAAAAAGTTTGTGTTGAACGGAAGGCAATAAAGTGGTCGATGATAACACAAATCATCGAGGGAAGGATGGTATTTCCCATCATGAATTCGATTGGTATCCTGGAAGGAGTTAGAATGTTGATGATGATCACGACACATTTGTCGAGAGATTTCTTGAAGATGTAATCAATTGGCGATAACATCAAGTTAAAGGAATTATGAAGCAAAAGGTTATTGGAACCATGCGTACGACACAAACTCGAAATCTAGCTTGTTGTTCAAGGCGAAATGATATGACGAGGAAGAGCGACGTAAGCTTAGCTCATCATCGAAAATTATGCTACGGAAAGAAGGACCAGGTAGCACGGTTAAGATTTAGCACGATAACGATACAGCCGATCAGGCTAGGAAAGACTTAAAGGATTAATAAACTTGTAAGCAACGGAAATTACTTAGGGTTAACAAACCAAAATGCGGAATCGGTGTTCTTGATTGACGACAACCCAGAACCCGAGAAAATTGGAATCAGTGAGAAATAATAGTTGATGAGGACTCATAAGAAGCAACACAGTTCTTAGATATTCTCGAGATACCCGAGGGTAGATCAAGGTAGAGGTTGGACTGGTGTATCGACTTGCAAAAGACAAATGCTTTAGCTTGCCCGAGAAATGGGATCAAAGAGAAAATAGGGTCGGAACCACGATTGCATAGGATCAATTCACAGATACCAGATGATATTATATCAACGAAATAGTTATTATAACAAGAAGCTTCTATGGTAGGTCTCACATCGTGTCCATGGGCATGAACACAAAGTTCAAGGTCGACTCCCACTTCTTCAATGTATAACCTTCCATTCACCTCTCACTTTCGAAGAAGTTGTAGTGTTGAAGTTTTATCTAGCAAAATACCAGAAGAGTATGACTCGTGAAAACTTTCGAGTTCACACATATTAAGGAATGCATAGGTTCAACCCGTTAGGGTATCGTGGAAACATATACCACAAGCTTCAATAGTAAATACCACCAGCTCGAGAACAGAGCATGGTTGAGAAAACAGAGGATACAAATTAACAAGGCTTTATATATCCGTGGAAAGGCTCACAAGGTTATTTGAATATGAAGGATACTTTCGGATAATAATCCAACAAAGGACTTGACGGTCCACAAAGGATCTGATGTGAGTATCGCTACTCAACCAGAAAAGGAAAGAATGCAAATGCATCAGGTTATAGAATCATCTGACTAATTCGAAGCATAAATGCAAAGGAATTATGAATCCAAATCGAAGGATCAGAAGCAATGCTCTGATTAGGGATGGATAAGTTGAATAGCCTTAGGGTACAATCAACGGCAATTGGATTGGTCGAGAACCAATTCCAGTTAAAAGAATGGCAGCTCAGTCGGAAAGGTAATTTATAAGGATCAATGATGATTGCGTGTATTCGCAAACATATTGAGTCAACAGACTCAAAATGATAATGACAAGGGATGCCATTAAGACTACGAGACTTATGTGATTAACCATAATGCAAGTAAGCAAGAATTTCAAGAGAAATAGGCTAATCAGGATTTTCGGAAGATCGGGTAGTATTTGAATGTATTTTTGTGAAACACATGAACAACTTTGGACAAACGGATACTCGGCAAGCGCAAGTAATTAAGCGTAGGGTATTCATGCAGCAAGGAACTGCAGGGCAGTAAGCATAAAGAATTCTCGAAATATCGAAGAGTATTTCAGGACATCTTGTAATAACAAGAGCAACTGGGGATGACAATATGAACGATAGGTGTAAGTAGTTATCCAGAGGGATTTATCGATGGAAGTGAATTGCAAAAGCAATGGCACATAGTCTCGAGAGCACATCGTAGAGTATCTTCGGAATCTTCTAGTGCAGCAGGCGGTCAACGGTAACAAGGGGCTCTCTGGGAGAAAGTACTTGCGAGAACCTATAGTTAGTTTTGTTTTTAGCAAAATCATTTAACCCGAATAGAAGAGA
>NW_021202255.1:0-1446 GCF_002162155.2 Triticum dicoccoides
CAGCGAACTCCTGCAAAATGTTAGTGACAGCAGGGGGCAAAGAGGAAGGCACGTCCTCGAATGAAAATAATGCCTCTTTGCACACAAAAGCATAGCAAACAGATTTGCTAAAATCTAGCTCATCAATATCAGATTTGGTGGCAAGTAAACATGCACTTTTCAATTTAATTTCAGAAACAACAGTAGATGGTTTATTATTAGGCTTCATTTGGTGCTCAAATTCTTTTGCCACAATCTGATTTTCACTCTTATTTGTCTCCTGTTTTGCTTTATTAGCTCTATTAATATCATCTTTCAAAATGGAATCAGGAGTCATAGGAAGCAAAGTAATATTTTTATTGTTATGAACAAGAGTATACTGATTGTTTCTACCATGGTGTACAGAATTTTTATCAAATTGCCATGGTCTACCAAGTAATAAGGAACACGCTTGCATAGGTACCACATCACAATCAACATAATCAGCATATGTAGAGATGCTAAAATGCACACGAACAGTACGTGTTACCTTAACCTTGCCGCTATTGTTGAACCATTGGATGTAGTAAGGATGTGGATGTGGTCTTGTGGTGAGAGATAGCTTCTCCACCATCTCCATGCTAGCCAAGTTATTGCAGCTCCCTCCATCTATGATCACGCGAATAGAACGTTCCTTCACAACTCCCTTTGTATGGAACAAATTATGCCTCTGATTTTGCTCAGCTTGTGTAACCTGCACACTCAAAACACGTTGAGCAACTAAACATTCATACCTGTCAGTATCTTCAGGAGCCATGTATTGCGTCTCATGATCAGAATCGTCTCCACCGTGTTCTTCACGTGTAATAAGAGCCAGGGTCTCCTCATCATAGTCACTAGCGGACTCATACCCACCATCCTCAGTAACAATCATCACACGCTTAGATGGGCATTCTCTCGCATAATGACCTCCACCCTTGCAACGTCGACAAATAATATTGATAGAGGCAAAGGTGTCCCGTCTTTCGATGAGATGGTGGATTTCGCTTTGGTGGAAGTCGACTTTGACGATCCGACTACGAACGTGCGAGGACGTCGCGCCTTAGCAATCGCTAAACCAACTCCGAGAGGTTATTGACCACGCCGGAGCACGATCAACCTGACCACGAGGGTCTGTTTCCTGCGAGCAAACGAAGAACAAGCAAGAAACTGAGATTGCAATCTGGATATTGCGAATATAAGATGAAAGCTTTATTGATCAAGGTGGGGTTCTGTGACGCCTTTGTCTGGTCGTTGAACACAAACGAAGTACGCGAAGTTGCAGCTATGGCGAACTTTTAATCTAAACAAAACCCAAAGTCTAAACGATGCCCTAAGGGCTGTATATATGGAGGAAGAGGGGGGAATTTCGTGGCCCTTGGTGGAGGAGTCCGAAATCAACCCTATCTCTTGTTTCCCCACACATACGGACTCTAAAAATAGCCTATA
>NW_021202256.1:0-827 GCF_002162155.2 Triticum dicoccoides
TAGACGCGTCCCAGGGTTCGTTAATCGTGGTAATCACTCTGGGACCACAAAACAGTGAGTAATAGTCCATGAAACGGGCCAGAATCGGCCAAAACTGCGAGTGTTGATGACCGACATGTAAACGCATCCCAGGGTTTTATAATCGTGGTAATCACTCTGGGACCCCAAAACAGTGAGTAATACTCCATGAAACAGGCCAGAATCGGCCAAAACTGGCAGTGTTGATGACAGAAACGTAAACGCATCCCAAGATTTGTTAATCGTGGAAATCACTCTGGGACCCCAAAACAGTGAGTAATATCGATGAAACAGGCCAGAATCGGCCAAAACTAGCAGTATTGATGACCGACACGTAAACACATCCCAGGGTTTGTTAATCATGGAAATTACTTCGGGACCCAAAAACAATGAGTAATAGTCCATGAAACGGGCCAGAATAGGCCAAAACTGCCACTGTTGATGACCGAGACGTAAACGCATCCCAGGGTTTGTTGATAGTGGAAATCACTCTCCAACCCCAAAACAGTGCGTAATAGTCCATGAAACGGGCCAGAATCGGCCAAAACTGCCAGTGTTGGTGACCGACACATAGACGCATCCCAGGGTTTGTTAATCGTGGTAATCACTCCTGGACCCCAAAACAGTGAGTAATAGTCCATGAAACGGGCCAGAATCGGCCAAAACTACCAGTGTTGATGATCGACAAGTAAACGCATCCCAAGATTTGTTAATCGTGGAAATCACTCTGGGACCCCAAAACAGTGAGTAATAGTCCGTGAAACGGGCCAGGATCGGCCAAAGCTGCCAGTGTTGATGACCGACACATA
>NW_021202257.1:0-1111 GCF_002162155.2 Triticum dicoccoides
GCTGAGCCACGTCTTGCAGTGCACCTCTACCCTCTCATTATGCATCGTTGAGCAAAATAACGAGCTATGAATCACCGATATGGCGAGTATGTCAGCTATTTTCTTGCTCAATCTATACTTACTAATAAAGGAAGGCGATATTCTTATTTTTGTCCTGCTTTGTTTCGTTCCACTTTGATTGATTTTCACGTATGCTAGTTATTTTGGTTTTGTCCGTTTCATGTACGAGCGAGATGGTTTCTTTCATGCATCGCTGGATCGTCCTAGGCTGGTCCAAAGCATTGGAACAGTACATGCTAGCCAAACAACCACCCATCTACTATTGATTTTGGACAAATAGAGATGAAATGTATACAAGAGGATGCTCTTTTTATCACCAACCAAGGATAAAAGTGGATCGGCGCATATACGTTGGGCAACTCCGTTTGAGCTCTTTTTTCCGGCCCAAGTCCATGGCGGGGCAGCATAGCAACCTATAATTGTCTCTTTATTTTGCACTAGTGCGGAATTGGGCATTAGTCCTGGTTCATAAGGGCCTTTAGTCCCGGTTCATCAACCGAGACTAAAGTGAATGAAATATGTCCTAAAGACAATAATAAAATTATTATTTACATTTCGTTATATCATAATAAATATTTATTATTCATGCTAGAATTGTATTAACCTAGAACTTAGTACTATGTGTGAATACATAGATAAAACAAAGTGTCCCTAGTATGCCTCTACTTGACTAGCTCGTTAATCAAAGATGGTTATGTTTCCTGACCATAGACATGTGTTGTCATTTGATGAACAGGATTACATCATTAGAGAATGATGTGATGGACAAGACCCATCCGTTAGATTAGCATAATGATCTAAGTTTTATTCCTATTGTTTTCTTTATGATTTATACATGTTCCTCTGACTATGAGATTATGCAACTCCCGAATACCGGAGGAACACCTTGTGTGCTATCAAACGTCACAATGTAACTGAGTGATTATGAAGATGCTCTACAGGTGTCTCCGAAGGTGTTTGTTGGGTTGGCATAGATTGAGAATAGGATTTGTCACTCCGTGTATCGGAGAGGTATCTCTGGGCCCTCTCAGTAATGCTCATCACTATAAGC
>NW_021202258.1:0-1309 GCF_002162155.2 Triticum dicoccoides
GAGTTACTAATCTTAGCAACTGAACTAGTATCAAATACTTAGGGTTTGCTATAAACACTAGTAAAGTACACATCAATAACATGTATATCAAATATACTTATGTTCACTTTGCCATCCTTCTTATCCGCCAATCACTTGGGGTGATTCCGTTTCCGGTGACCAGTCCCTTTGCAGTAGAAGCACTTAGTCTCAGGCTTAGGACCAGACTTGGGCTTCTTCACTTGAGCAGCAACTTGCTTGCCGTTCTTCTTGAAGTTCCCCTTCTTCCCTTTGCCCTTTTCTTGAAACTAGTGGTCTTATCAACCATCAACACTTGATGTTTTTCTTGATTTCTACCTTCATTGATTTCATCATCACGAAGAGCTTGGGAGTTGTTTCCGTTATCCCTTGCATTTTATAGTTCATCACGAAGTTCTACTAACTTGGTGATGGTTACTAGAGAATTCTGTCAATCACTATCTTATCTGGAAGATTAACTCCCACTTGATTCAAGCGATTGTAGTACCCAGACAATCTGAGCACATGCTCACTAGTTGAGCGATTCTCCTCCATCTTTTAGCTATAGAACTTGTTGGAGACTTCATATCTCACAACTCGGGTATTTGCTTGAAATATTAACTTCATCTCCTGGAACATCTCATATGGTCCATGACGTTCAAAACGTCTTTGAAGTCCCGATTCTAAGCCATAAAGCATGGTGCACATAACTATCAAGTAGTCATCATATTGAGCTAGCCAAACGTTCATAACGTCTGCATCTGCTCCTGCAATAGGTCTGTCACCTAGCGGTGCATTAAGGACATAATTCTTCTGTGCAGCAATGAGGATAAACCTCAGATCGCGGATCAAATCCGCATCATTGCTACTAACATTTTTCAACACAATTTTCTCTAGGAACATATCAAAATAAACACAGGGAAGCAACAACGCGAGCTATTGATCTATAATTTGCAAAATACTACCAGGACTAAGTTCATGATAAATTTAAGTTCAATTAATCATATTACTTAAGAACTCCCACTTAGACAGACATCCCTCTAATCCTCTAAGTGATCACGTGATCCAAATCAACTAAACCATGTCCGATCATCACGTGAGATGGAGTAGTTTCAATGGTGAACATCACTATGTTGATCATATCTACTATATGATTCACGCTCGACCTTTCGGTCTCCGTGTTCCGAGGCCATATCTGTATATGCTAGGCTCGTCAAGTATAACCTGAGTATTCCGCGTGTGCAACTGTTTTGCACCCGTTGTATTTGAACGTAGAGCCTATCACACCCGATCATCACGTGGTGTCTCAGCA
>NW_021202259.1:0-1002 GCF_002162155.2 Triticum dicoccoides
TTGTAAGGGAGGAGGTCATTATGCGAGGGAATGCAAATCTCCGCGTGTGATGATTGCTACCGCAGATGGTGGATATGAGTCCGCTAGTGACTATGATGAGGAGACATTGGCTCTTATTACACGTGAAGAACATGGTGGAGATGATTCTGATCATGAGACGCAATACATGGCTCCTGAAGACGCTGACAGGTATGAATGTTTAGTTGCTCAACGTGTTTTGAGTGTGCAGGTCACACAAGCTGAGCAAAATCAGAGGCACAATTTGTTCCATACCAAGGGAGTTGTGAAGGAACGTTCTGTGCGCGTCATAATAGACGGAGGGAGCTGCAACAACTTGGCTAGCATGGAGATGGTGGAGAAGCTTTCTCTCACCACAAGACCACATCCACATCCTTACTACATCCAATGGTTCAACAACAACGACAAGGTTAAGGTAACACGTACTGTCCGTGTGCATTTTAGTATCTCTACATATGCTGATTATGTTGATTGTGATGTGGTACCTATGCAAGCATGTTCCTTATTACTTGGTAGACCATGGCAATTTGATAAAAATTTTGTACACCATGGTAGAAACAATCACTATACTCTTGTTCATAAGGATAAAAATATTACTTTGCTTCCTATGACTCCTGATTCCATTTTGAAAGATGATATTAATAGAGCTAATAAAGCACAACAGGAGAAGAATAAGAGTGAAAATCAGATTGTGGCAAAAGAATTTGAGCAACAAATGAAGCCTAATAATCAACCATCTAGTGTTGCTTCTGAAATTAAATTGAAAAGTGCATGTTTATTTGCCACCAAATCTGATATTGATGAGCTAGATTTCAGCAAATCTGTTTGCTATGCTTTTGTGTGCAAAGAGGCATTATTTTCATTTGAGGACGTGCCTTCCTCTTTGCCTCCTGCTGTCACTAACATTTTGCAGGAGTTCGCTGACGTTTTTCCACAAGACGTGCCACCGGGATTACCGCCTATTCGAGGGATTGAGCATCAGAT
>NW_021202260.1:0-1149 GCF_002162155.2 Triticum dicoccoides
CTTCGAACGTGTCGGTCATCAGCAAGTGGGTCCGGGCTGTAGCACTGGGCTAGCAGGACTCCGGTAAACCGGGCTGTAGCGGGCTAACAGGACTCCGGTACTCATAGCGTGACATTTCCCCGAAGGGACAGACACAGGAACGAAGAAGGACACATGCCGGCCAGCCTAAGTGTTCCAGAGCAGTAGCAAGCTACCATGGCTCAGCGGTAACACTAGGAGACATTTCCCGGTAAGAGAGGCTACTGAAGATAAACAACTAGATAGTCAGATCCCACACATACCAAGCATTTCAATCATACACACAATATGCTCGATATGTGCAAATACAACGAAGCATCACAACATGACTCTACGACACAAGTACTTTATTTAAGGCTCAGGGAGCCATACATAACATACACAAAAGTACGGGTCTCACGACCCAACATACAAGTCATACAGTCATACAAACCAGCAGCGGAAGTAACTTGTCTGAGTACAGACAACTAGTAAAATAAAAGAGGCTTGGAAAGCCTAGCTATACTACGTGGTCCTTCACAAGCTCAGGGTCACCACCTGGGTCTTTAGCCTACTCGTTGATGTCAACGTCTACATAGAACCCATCAGAAGGGGTTGCAGCGTCTTCTGTAAAAATGTAAATTATAGCAACATGAGTACAAAGGTACTCAGCAAGACTTACATCAGATCCTACATACATGCATATTATCAAGAAGGGTTGGTGGACTTATTGCAGCAAGCCAGCTTTGACTCTTGGCTAGACTATCCTACGATACTTCAACTTGAAATGGTTTTTCGCACACGAGTCCACTACTCACCACTTCAATACACTACCGAGGATCCACCTCCGTCTTCCTACGGAAGAGCCATCCTCGGCACTCACACTTATCTTGAGGCTTTTAACAGTTTCCATTTACTTGTCTATGAACTGTATAGGCAACCAAGTAGTCCTTTACCGCGGACGCGGCTATTCGAATAGATCA
Organism: Triticum dicoccoides; assembly: GCF_002162155.2. Lineage (NCBI taxonomy): Eukaryota > Viridiplantae > Streptophyta > Magnoliopsida > Poales > Poaceae > Triticum > Triticum dicoccoides. The sequence continues at coordinate 981 of NW_021202260.1, forward strand.
TGTTAACCCTGCAGGGGTGTACTCCTTCATACACGCTCTCACCACTTACCGTCGTTTACACGACATGTACTCGGCAACCTTCAAGCGGAAGCCCAACGTGGGTGTCGGCCACGACCTACCTAATCACCTAAGCCTCCAGTCCAGGTTTATCGCCTATCCAGGTTCCATC
>NW_021202261.1:0-1600 GCF_002162155.2 Triticum dicoccoides
GTTGGGAAAATTTACAAATATAAATTTCGACTTTATTTGCAAAATATCTCTGGAAATTTGTAAAATGGGCATAACTTTTGCATACGAACTCGGATTAAAAAGTTTTATATATGAAAAATCATCTACTCGAAAAGTTACATCCGAATTTAACTGGGGGAACCCCGTTAAACATTTTCAAAATCCCCAAAAACCTAACACAAAAAAAGTTACGGGGCTTTCAAGATCTAGAGGCAAAAAAATTCAAAAAAAAGGTTTGGGATACTTCGTACGTATGCATGACCGATTTGGGATGATTCCAAGGGAAACAAAACAAACCTTTCTCAAATTCATGGCGGCAACTTACACCTAATGCACCTGAACTTGGAGAAAGTCACTTCTTTCATCCAAGCATAAGCTTCATGAACGGAACACGAAGGCATTGCTTAAAAGGTTTTCAACACTAGGTTGATGTTCAACATGAATCATGGGGGAGACAAAAATGCTGCTGATGGGCTCAACAACAACTCATCAGAATTTTCCATATTACTGGACTTCCACCATCATGTGAACACGATGATAGCAATGGTCAGACCCAAAGATGTAATGGTGTATGCTCGAGGGATCAACCATGAGTAAGACAACATTACGAAAATCGTTGTTTCTGATTTGACTTGACGATAGCCCATACTCAAGTCAAAGTCTTGACAGGGCAACAGATCCAACAACTGATCACGAAGACCAATCAATGGAGATATCATCTTTCTTCAACACACACACACGCACAAAAGATATCCCTTAACATGAACTAAGTCAGACAAGCTTTTATCTTCCAACTCTCCACGTTGTTGTTTAGCCTAGCCAACTAGCTCAGGGAATCCGACACAGATTCATGGAGAAAGGGTGGCTTACAAGAACCCCCCCCCCCTGTGGACCGCCTTTTCAGTTTAAAAAAATAAAAAAATGATAAAAATGTCAAAAAAAAAAAGAAAATAAGTTTGCCATGTCATATGTGGTCTAGTTGTTGGGAAAATTTACAAATATAAATTTCGACTTTATTTGCAAAATATCTCTGGAAATTTGTAAAATGGGCATAACTTTTGCATACGAACTCGGATTAAAAAGTTTTATATATGAAAAATCATCTACTCGAAAAGTTACATCCGAATTTAACTGGGGGAACCCCGTTAAACATTTTCAAAATCCCCAAAAACCTAACACAAAAAAGTTACGGGGCTTTCAAGATCTAGAGGCAAAAAAATTCAAAAAAAAGGTTTGGGATACTTCGTACGTATGCATGACCGATTTGGGATGATTCCAAGGGAAACAAAACAAACCTTTCTCAAATTCATGGCGGCAACTTACACCTAATGCACCTGAACTTGGAGAAAGTCACTTCTTTCATCCAAGCATAAGCGTCATGAACGGAACACGAAGGCATTGCTTACAAGGTTTTCAACACTAGGTTGATGTTCAACATGAATCATGGGGGAGACAAAAATGCTGCTGATGGGCTCAACAACAACTCATCTGAATTTTCCATATTACCGGACTTCCACCATCATGTGAACATGATGATAGCAATGGTCAGACCAAAAGATGTAATGGTGTATGCTCGAGGGAT
>NW_021202262.1:0-1565 GCF_002162155.2 Triticum dicoccoides
TGCATGGGGGGACCCACATGGACGTGGGTAGTGGGGCAAGGCCCCACACCCCTGGTCAAGGCGCACCAAGATCCCCCCTTAGAAGGAATAAGATCATATCCCGAAGGGATAAGATCAAGATCCCTAAAAAGGGGGGATAACAATCGGTGGGGAAGGAAATAATGAGATTTCTTTCCTCCCACCTTGGCCAACGCCCCAATGGACTTGGAGGGCAAGAAACCAGCCCCTCCACCCCTATATATAGTGGGGAGGCGCATGGGAGCTATACACGAAGTTCTGGCACAGCCCTACCTCTCTTCCTACTCCTCCTCGGTGCTTGGCGAAGCCCTGCTGGATTGCCACGCTCCTCCACCACCACCACGCCGTTGTGCTGCTGTTGGATGGAGTCTTCCTCAACCTCTCCCTCTCTCCTTGCTGGATCAAGGCGTGGGAGACGTCACCGGGCTGTATGTGTGTTGAACGCAGAGGTGCCGTCCGTTCGGCACTAGGATCATCGGTGATTTGAATCACGACGAGTACGACTCCATCAACCCCGTTCACTTGAACGCTTCCGCTTAGCGATCTACAAGGGTATGTAGATACACTCTCTTTCTACTCGTTGCTGGTCTCTCCATAGATAGATCTTGGTGACACGTAGGAAAATTTTGAATTTCTGCTACGTTCCCCAACAGTGGCATCATGAGCTAGGTCTATTGCGTAGATTCTTTGCACGAGTAGAACACAAAGTAGTTGTGGGCGTTGATTTTGTTCAATATGCTTACCGTTACTAGTCCAATCTTGTTTCGACGGTATTGTGGGATGAAGCGGCCCGGACCGACCTTACACGTACTCTTATGTGAGACAGGTTCCACCGATTGACATGCACTTGGTGCATAAGGTGGCTAGCGGGTGCCAGTCTCTCCCACTTTAGTCGGAACGGATTCGATGAAAAGGGTCCTTATGAAGGGTAAATAGCAATTGGCATATCACGTTGTGGTTTTGCGTAGGTAAGAAACGTTCTTGCTAGAAACCCATAGCAGCCACGTAAAACATGCAAACAATAATTAGAGGACGTCTAACTTGTTTTTGCAGGGTATGCTTTGTGATGTGATATGGCCAACAAGAATGTGGTGAATAATATGTGATGTATGAGATTGATCGTGTTCTTGTAATAGGATTCACGACTTGCATGTCGATGAGTATGACAACCGGCAGGAGCCATAGGAGTTGTCTTAATTTATTGTATGACCTGCGTGTCATTGAAGAACGCCATGTAAACTACTTTACTTTATTGCTAAACGCGTTAGTCATAGAAGTAGAAGTAGTCGTTGGCGTGACAACTTCATGAAGACACGATGATGGAGATCATGATGATGGAGATCATGGTGTCATGCCGGTGACAAGATGATCATGGAGCCCCGAAGATGAAGATCAAAGGAGCTATATGATATTGGCCATATCATGTCACTACTCTATTTGATTGCATGTGATGTTTATCATGTTTATGCATCTTGTTTACTTAGGACGACGGTAGTAAATAAGATGATCCCTTACAAAATTTCAAGAAGTGTTCTCCCCTAACTGTG
>NW_021202263.1:0-933 GCF_002162155.2 Triticum dicoccoides
GTCGGTGCGGTGGTCTCGGGCGTTGCGAGCGCTCGGGGCTCGGCTGCTCGATGAAGTGGACAGCGGCGGAGCTCCTGGACATGGTGAGACGGCGTGGGGTGGTCGGAGGGCGTGGCTACGGCGAGGGGGTGGCGGCGATGGCGTCGGCCATGGCTGGGGCGTGCGAGGGGGAGGAGCTGGAGAGGAGACGGGGGTGTCTGGGGGGTTCGGGGGAGAGAGGGAGGCCGATCCACGACGTCACCTGGCGAGGGGAGCGGCGAGGCGGCGAGCAGGTGTGTGGCGCACGCCGCGGTCGCCGTCGGGCACCTGCCTGCCTGCCTGGCCAGCAAGCAGCTCGCTGGAGCGGTGCTGGGCTGGGCCGGCAGGTGGGCCGGGGGCAGGCGCCAGGTAAGCTTTCCCCCTTTTTTTCTGTTTCTGTTTTTATTTAATATATCTGCAACTTTGTTGAATTTAATAAAATACCTAGGCAACTTCAAAAATCACCAAATCACTCCTGGTCCATTTGGAGGTATTTGAGCATTTAAATATTTTATATAATTTTAAATGCCCAAATTCAAATATTTATGAATTAATTCAAAAACCCTAAGATGGCCTAGGAAAATGTGCACCACTTTTGGCAGAGGTTCTGAACCAAGACAAAAATGATGGGCATTTTAGAAGGGCATTTCAGGTTCATTGAAAATTATTTTAGTAAACCCTAGTTGGTTTCAGAGGGGACTGGGGGTTCTGTCATCCCCATTTCAAGTTTCTGATGAAAGAGTAAACATGATGCAACACTCTAATGCATGACTAGCTAGGGTGTGACAACTCACCCCCACTCAAAAGAATCTCGTCCCGAGATTTGGGTTCCTCCGGGAAGAAGGCGGGGTACTCGAGTCGAAGACGATCCTCCCTTTCCCAAGTTGCTTCATCCTCAGAATGGTGCGACCATTG
>NW_021202264.1:0-1508 GCF_002162155.2 Triticum dicoccoides
AGATACCGAGTCTGATCGGTGTGTCTTGGGTGGAGGTCTATTCCTTCGTTGACCGTGAGAGCTTGTTATGGGCTAAGTTGGGACCCCCCTGCAGGGATTGATCTTTCGAAAGCCGTGCCCGCGGTTATGGGCGGATGGGAATTTGTTAATGTCCGGTTGTAGATGACTTGAACTAAACTTAATTAAAATGATTCAACCGTGTGTGTTACCGTGATGGCCCCTTCTCGGCGGAGTCCGGGAAGTGGACACGGTGTTGGAGTTATGCTTGCGCAGGATGTTCCTTTAGCTTCTCGCTCGTGCTTCGCCTTCTCTTCTCGCTCTCTTTTGCGTATAAGTTAGCCACCACATATGCTAGTCGCTTGCTGCAGCTCCACATATATTTGTCTATCCATTCCCATGAGCTTAAATAGTTTTGATCGCGTGGGTGTGAGATTGCTGAGTCCCTGTGGCTCACATATACTACAACTCCAGATGCAGGTTCAGGTGTTTCTGCTCCAGTTGACGATTACGAGCTTCAGTGGGAGTTCGACGAGGACTCTCAGCGATACTATGTTTCTTTTCCGGATGATCAGTAGTGGTGCCTAGTTGGGGTTATCGATTCAGGACCTTGTTGCATGTTGGGGGTCTTTTCTATTTTGGCGCCGTAGTCGGGCCATGAGTGTTTGTTTGATGGATGTTATTTATGTTCTCTGATGTGACGTGGCGAGTGTAAGCCAACTATGTTATCTCCCCCTTTTATTATGTATTACATGGGATGTTGTAATGATTGCCTGACTTGCGACATTGCTTTCAATGCGGTTATGCCTCTAAGTCGTGCCTCGACACGTGGGAGCTATAGCCGCATCGAGGGCGTTACAAGTTGGTATCAGAGCCATCCCCGACCTTAGGAGCCCCATTGCTTGATCGTTTTTAGCAGCCGAGTTGTGTCTAGAAAAATGTTTTGAGTCCTTCGGAATTATATATCGGAGAGCTTAGGAATTCTTTTTACTTCCCAGTCTCCTCATCGCTCTGGTAAGGCATCCTGGCGTAGAGTTTTGACTCTTCTCTTCTAAAATTTCACTAAATTTTTTTTTTAGGTTCACGCGAGTATCTTGGTTTTGTTCCGATGGTTTTGTGACGAGAACATTGTTCTTGGTGCCTCCTGTCTTTAGGGGTTGTGGCAGTGTCCCGGGGAGTTGAGCTCCGAGGTGTTGTCGTCACAATTTCATCGTTGCAATTCTGGTATACTTGAGATATGTTCGCCGACATCGAAAATCTCTTTTATGCAGTTCGTTGGTGAGATAACCTCGACGCCACCCAGTACTGGGGCGGGAGTTCGGGAGTATCGCCATAACTTGTATAACGGATGCTTTTCGAAGGTTGAGGTAGATGGTTTCCGAAGTTTTCCTGGTTATGTGTTGAAGGATGGATACAGCTGGATGTAGGATTTGCTAGTTTGGGTGAGATATTGTGCTTCCCCTGTATCCCCAACACCTGATTGCATAACCGGAAAGGTTCGGGAGTTTCAT
>NW_021202265.1:0-1365 GCF_002162155.2 Triticum dicoccoides
TATCACGGCTGGAGGTGGCACCGGATGGAGGTGCTGGTGCAGTTGAAGTAGAAGATGCACGTGGTGTCCATGATGAAGGTCGGCCTGCAGAAAAGTTAGTTCGCCCCAATGCTTGTCGATCCTGCACTTCACGTTCAGCTTTACAAGCAAGATGGAATAAACGAGTGATATTAGTATACTCCTTATAGTCTAGAATGGTCTGAATCTCTCTATTTAATCCACCCAGAAAACGTGCAAGCATAGCTTCATTCTCCTCAACAATACCACATCTAATCATGCCAGTTTGTAATTCCTGATAATATTCTTCTACAGAATTTTTCCCTTGTCTTAAACGCTGCAATTTTTGAAGCAATTCACGTTGATAATATGGTGGAACCCAACGCGTACGCATAGCAGTTTTCAAAGCAGCCCAAGTAGTTGGAATAGGATATAATCTACAATGTTCAGACCACCATACAGATGCAAAACTAGTGAAAGCACAAACGGCAGCAGCAACTCGTCTCTCCTCAGGATATTGTAAACATGTAAATCGTTGTTCAGTTTCTAACTCCCAAGTAAGATATATATCAGGAACATATCTACCCTCAAATGGTGGAATATTCAATTTCAGTTTAGGAATATGGACATCATCTCGTACCTGAGGTGGTGGTATATGGACACGGATTGGTGGTGGTATATGGATACGGATTCGGTGCGGTGGTGGTAGATGGCAGGGACGATGATGATGGTGCGGCGGCGGCGTGACAACTTATGACCAGAACTCGAAACTCTAAAAGACTAGACTCTAAGACCAGCAACTAGACACGACGATGCAACCGCAAATTCAACAAAGCAAAACCCTAAAAAGATTATGCAAGGCTCAGATTGGTTCGGATATGATGAACTAACCCTAATTTTTTTTGTGGCTTTTTCGTGGACTATAGGTATGAAGAACAGACTCGATCTAAACTACTAAAAACTGTAAAATCTCACCGAGCAACCTGGAAATCTGATACCACTTGATAGAGGCAAAGGTGTCCCGTCTTTCGATGAGATGGTGGATTTCGCTTTGGTGGAAGTCGACTTTGACGATCCGACTACGAACGTGCGAGGACGTCGCGCCTTAGCAATCGCTAAACCAACTCCGAGAGGTTATTGACCACGCCGGAGCACGATCAACCTGACCACGAGGGTCTGTTTCCTGCGAGCAAACGAAGAACAAGCAAGAAACTAAGATTGCAATCTGGATATTGCGAATATAAGATGAAAGCTTTATTGATCAAGGTGGGGTTCTGTGACGCCTTTGTCTGGTCGTTGAACACAAACGAAGTACGCGAAGTTGCAGCTATGGCGAACTTTTAATCTAAACAAAACCCGAAGTCTAAA